>NC_069503.1:285751293-285951293 GCF_027579735.1 Bombina bombina | reverse complement strand
TTGACTTTTCTGAGCCTGTCAAGTCCTTCTTTTGACCCATTTTGCCAAAGGAAAGGAAGTTGCCTAATAATTATGCACACCTGATATAGGGTGTTGCTGTCATTAGACCACACCCCTTCTATTACAGAGATGCACATCACCTAATATGCTTAATTGGTAGTAGGCTTTCAAGCCTATACAGCCTGGAGTACGACAACATGCATAAAGAGGATGATGTGGTCAAAATACTCATTTGCCTAATAATTCTGCACTCCCTGTATACATACATATACATCTTTAGACATGTATCTGTATATATCTCAATGCTAAATCCTTTCGGCTGCGTTTTTTTTTCTAGCCCCCAAGATCTCATATCTTTGAGCCCTTTTAACTTTTTTGTACAATATTTTTTTTGTAAATAGTTTTTATTAGACATTGTTAATATGAGTGTAAGTATACTTTGTTATGCATTTTTGAAGTGTTTTGTGCAACTTTTAAGTTTCGAAAAACAGTTAACCACAGCTCTGAGATTGAAGAAAGGATTGAAGTGTAAAGGGCGGCTGATTGCACTAGCGCTAGCGCAATCACGATTTCCATCCTCTTGTAATATCAGCTAAATGAAAATGTCTCGCAAAAACATGATTGCACTAGCGCAAAACCTTTTGCGCATTACTGGTAATCTAGACCTAAGTGTTTAATATTTCTTTAATCCTTGGTATTGGGTGACTCCTCTGGTGAGGGTTGATAGGAGACTTGGATGCTTGTTGGAGGTTGTGGCCTATGCAGATTATGTCACTGTGGTTGTGTCAAATACAGTTGAGGAAGACTCATTAACAGACATTCTAAATTTCCATTCTTCAGTGCCCAGAATTAACTGAGTAACATACAAGGATAGAGCATGAAAATGTTCATCTACTGAGGTTGTTTTTGAGGTTCAGGTATTAATTTGGCCTGGTAATCATTTTTCATAAAATGGTTAAATGGAGAAAATGTTACTTAAATTATTACTTTACATAATTAACAACTTTATATAGCCAGGCACCATCTGAATTTTTTTTATGGCAAATTCCTTCTATTTTCTTGGTCTAAGAAATTCTAACTTGAGCAATGATTTTGCTATAGCCAGTTTTAGGTATCAGATTCTTGTGTTTTTTCTATCATGTTTAAGTGCCTGTTGTATTAAAGGTTTTGTTTTTCCACATTACTTTTTTTTTTTTTTTTTTTTTTTATTGAGGCAAAGTTTTTGGCATACATAGTAAATAATTACAGCATTGTACAGTTACAGGGTACATCCTTTAAATCACAGATTCAAAAGAAAAACTAATATAGTAAACAATAACTTATACAACAAAAATATATATCCCCAGTTGCATATTAGAAATGCATATGCAGCGAGCAATTTCTTCTGATTGCTTGGTAGGAATTAGCAAATGAAATGTTAGCTGTAAAAAACTAATACAATTTAAGGAGAAAAGACATGCCAATAAGAAGAGCTAAGCGCTCGATTCCATTCAGGAGGCCGCTCTTGGACCCCACACCTTTTAGGATAATGACATTTACAGAGGGCTACCTGGTACAAATGAGACCACTTATAAATCTCATTGATGGGGCCTCAGATTTGATCAATAGTGTACCCCTTTATAAAGTAGAATTGACAGTTATGTAGATCCCCAAGTTGAAATATACCGGCCACTCTTGGACCGCTGCTCACTAAAAATGACTAAAAAGGGGTCTTGAGGGGAGAAGAGTAAGAGGGCCACTGTCGGACCCATTGATTGGAGTTAAAAAATATGATAAAAATGATAATGAGAAGGGAACCATCCATGTTAAGGGTTTAAATACGCAGCTTTAGAATATGAAATTTAATATTTCTCTGGGGGGGGCACTGCGATGAAAACAAAGGAGGAAAACACAATAATATATACTTTTAGGTATACACCCAAGACCTACAAATAAACAGTTATTGATGAGGTTACACTAATATACAGATCTTCTCATATCTCACAGATGGACATTTTTAGAGAGCACTGGGGAAAACCGGAATGCAATGTAATGGCCATTCTCACAAGTAGGCTAGTGCCTGTATGTATTAAAATTTGCAGTCACTAGGCTAGTATGAGGATACGCTGACCCAGCCGCAGCCAGCGCACCACCAGGAAAGGTTGAGTTATAGTGACTATTTTTTTTTTTTTTTTTTTAAAAACCCTGACTACTATATAAGATAATCAGACTTCCCATACACATCCATGTGTTGTACAATATGTATGACAGTTTTAGGGGGTCAGTTTGAATCGCCCCGAACTTCCTAACAACAGTGAGGCACACATGGAAAAATACAAATGAGGTTCTAAATGGGAACATAAACTGAGTCCAATCAGGGGATATGGGTTAAGATGATGTAGCTCTGCCTATTAGTGAGATAAGGTGCATTTCTGAAAGGATTGTGTAAAGGTCTCTATAGCTAGGGGTTGTGTGATGCTAAAACTTTATACATACTGTCTGTTATAGGTTAGTGCTGTAATATTTAAATATTGATGGACTTGTTCATAATTGGTTATGCAATTGCTTGCACAGATATAGGGGACTAATACTATTATGCATACATAGAGACATACTTATACACACAGAATTACAGTATGATTACTGAAATAAATGAAAAATCCATGTAAATGGCTGATTACAATCTGATCCCAATAACTTGTTATAACAAGGTGTATCTATCAAATGGTATACATTTGGCCCCAGGAAACAACATTGAACACAATTACTATCTATGGTTGCCAAACAGCTCAAAACAGTATAGCACAAGACATGTGGGTGACAAAAAGCAAAAAGTCTGTTTAAACTAGAAGTGTAAAAGAAACAATATATATATATATATATATATATATATATATATATATATATATATATATATATATATGGGGGCTAAATGTCTGGGGGAATAGCTTTAAACGTTTAAAATCTACCACCAAGTTTCAAACTGAGAGTCATCATGATCATGGTAGTATAAACCCTCATGTAAGATCAAATCCAAGAGATACTAGAAACCACTTATTTTAAAGATCCTTCGCCAAGGCGTGGGCCTCTGAGTGTAGAAAGCGACAGTTTCTGAGATGGATTTTGTAAGTGTTCTCTGTTGATTATGCCCCCGGTATCAGACACAGGAGAGGGGAACCGTCACTTCTGATGAAGAGCCATTATCTATCCCTCTCCCAGTCTTAGGATTAGGTGTGTACTAGCTGGATGCTGGAGCTCCTTGTGGTATCGTTGATTGTCAGAAACAGCAAGGGCTTTGTGCACATATTTATGTCTCTGAGTCCCAGATACACCGCAGTGTCCCATGTCATCTACCTTGTTGGTGCTCAGAAATAGGAAATTCCGGCAAGCAGCGCTGGCCACCATCTGTAGACAGGGCAAGACCGAGACTGGGGTTTCAGTCGGGTCCTCTGTCTGTCTCTTGTCATCGTGAGTCACAATAGGGCTGTAGTTGCGCGTGAGAGCGTGCACAACTCCGTTGTAAGGCACAGGCTTCAAGGCGGTGCTGCTGCGATGCGTAGGAGGTCCTCGATCGGCATCAGATTTTTGTTTGATCGCCTGGGCATTCATTAATGTGAAGTCTGTTCTTTGGTGTGTTGTCACCACTGGCATATAACTAGTAGGAAGGTCTTGGCATGAGTCTTTCATTGTAACTGACCGGACAATATGTGTAGATCCTGGATGCATGAGTAATCTGAATAGCTCCTGTTTTAGGCTTTCAAAGTGATTATTAAGTAACTGCTTCACATCGCCTTCCCATCTAATCAGAGCCTCCATCTCCTGACCAATTACTAGCCCACTGAAAAGTGTTAACACTCGAGTTCAGGGTAGATGGTTCCCACTTATTAAAGTAACAAAGCCTCCAATGTGGCAGTTGAAAACTACCTTGTAACCCAGAGTCTGGGGGGGATATATGCGGTAGCCCCAGACATGCGGTGAGCTGAATGCGGTTCAAATCTCTAGCCACTAACACTTACAAGGCAGGCTTTCCAAAGAGCATAGGCCAGGATTACTGTAAAAAATCAGCTCAATAATCCAGCTAGAATGAAGTTATAAATGTATTCCTCTGAATGAATGTGGATAGCTGAGTAAATATAATAAAGCACATAATAAAACAAATTTGAGATCAGGAGCTTCATGTAGACACGTCCTGCAGCTTTGGAAGTTGGCTCCGCCCCCTTCCACATTACTTTTAATTGTTAAATTTAATTTATTTTTATAGTTTTTAATTTTCAAAACAATGAAACTGTATATTTATGGTAAGTTTTTTTTTTTAAATAAATACCCAATGAGCCAGTGGACAATTTGTCCTTAAAGGGACTTTAAACTGCTTGGCACAATTACTCAGAATGGTAACTACTCACTATGCTATTGCTTTCCATCCAGTTGCTGCAGCGCTCTTTAAAGGCATTTCCCTATTTTAACCCTTGACATGCTGTCTGATGATGAAGTTCTACCTCTTTGTACTGGGGGCTGCCATCTTGGAGCACAGGTATTCTCACAAACTGTGACTGAAGTAGTGTGTATGTACATATGAATGAGTTTTTCACAACTGTATAATGTGCTTCAGGTTAGGATTGATTACAGAGCAGGAACGTTACATTGGCTGCATTGCTCTATGTTGTTGTTGAGTGATTTTTAAATATATTTTGTGTAACTGTAAAGCTGGGTAAAAAAATGCAAAAATTTAAAGCTCACATTATGTATCATGCACACTAACGCCAGTCAAAATTGGGCAATACTACTGATCTGTTTGCACTGCTTCTGTCACAGGCTGTGAGAATACCTGAGCTTCGGTATCTGGCACCTTTAAGCTATTAAAACAGGAGAACAGTTTTGAAAAGAGCTGCAGGAACAGGATAAAATGCAACATTCTTTTGTAGTTGTGCTCAGCAATTTAATGTCCCTTTAACCCCTTCCTGGCGTTAGGACGTCCCAATGCCATCCTAACTACACTGGGCTTTAGCGCTGTTAGGACAGCATGGAACATCCTTGCCGTTTTCCTGTACTGAAACCAACAGCGTTTTCTGAAAGAGATTGCGGCCTGGAGGGAGTGCCTTGCATCATAGGCACTCCCCCCTGATGCAATCCCATCATTGAAATCTCACAATCTCATGTACGATTGCGTGATTTTAATTTGTTCACATCGGAAAAAAATTAGGCCTGTCATGAAAGGGTTGTGTGCAAGCATATATAGCTTGTTAGCTTCAATAGTAACTTAAACACCTGTTAATTAACCCATTTTACTCAAAACATAATCCTGGTCTCAAATGTATAATAGTGTTTTGTAATGAATATGCCTTAAATTTTAAGTAAATCTTAAACATGTATCATCACTATTTTAGCCAAATCAGTTGAGGAAAATAGTATTCATATATTATTAAAACTACATTTGCAGAATATTGCATGTTTATATTTTGCAAGCATCAACAAGCAAATGTGTTCTTGCTCAAACAAAGTCTCAAATTTGATGGTGATTTAATAGAGGCAAGCATCAATTGCCCGGGTTATATGGTAATGGAATCTGACTGCCTGCGTTTGCATTAAACAGACTACGTCTCCTGGGGTACGTACTACAGAATATTCTGGTCTTCGGTTATAGTGATCCATCATCGCAGCTTAGACTTTATCTGGCAATCCATGAGAAAGATCTAACTTTAAGTCAGTTTATTGAAACAATATGTAAATAGCTTCCAATCCTTGAAGACTATGTACTGAGATAAAAAGCATTATTAGGATACTCAAACATTATTTGCAGCTTTAAGGTTTGTAAATGATAAGGATATGGGACAAGGGGATTATAAAGTAATTTAAGATAACTACAGGCCTTGAACATTTCATTACTGAGCAGTAGTGGGAGGGGGAAGTGAGAGTGATTGAAACTATATTAACTGAGAAGAGCTCCTTCTAAAACTAAACAGGGGCAACTAACTAATTAGGAGCAGCAGAACCATTCCAGTAATGTTATTATTAAGAAAGCTGCCTTAAGCTGTGTGATTTAAATAAAGTTTAATATCCAGTAGACTTTTTTTTTTTACAAAATCATTGCATTACTTCAGTAGCAACCAGGACATCTCCTCTGAGTTTAGGGATATTGCTATATAATTCCAGAGTATCCAGAGCCATTTATTCTCACACAATTGCTGGAATAAGTAGCCTTTATGCTTTCATCATTACAGTAAACACCTTGAGATTTTGTATATAAAACTTTTCATTCTTTATTTATACAGAGCATACTATTTTATACAACTTCTATTATTAAATTTGAATAATCCTCTTGGCATATTTTGTTGAAGCAGCAGCAATGCATTACTGGGAGCTACTGAACACATCTGGTGAGTCAATAACAAGAGGCATAAAAGTGCAGCCACTAATCAGCAGCTTGTTCCCGGTAATTCATTGCTGCACAAGAGCAGGACCAAAAGAATGAAGAAAATTATTTAATAGAAGTAAAATGGAAAGTTGTTTAAAATCACATGCTCTGTCTTAATCATGGAAGTTCAATTTTGACTTTATTGTCTATTTAAATAGGAAGCAAACTGGAAGTGGAGACCGGACAACATTAAGGGGCCGATTTATCAAGGTCCGAATTGCCCCTGATGCCTCTGTTTCTGCGCAAGCCTTCAGGCTTGTCGGAAACAGCAGTTATGAAGCAGCGGTCTTAAGACTGCTGCTCCTTAACTGGTCCGCGGCCTCTGAGGCGGCGGTCTGCAATCTGCCTGATCCTATACGATCGGGTTGATTGACACTCCCTGCTAGTGGCCAATCAAGAAAATCAAGAAGATAGATTAGATCCATGAAAACAGAATTGTAAGGCACTCATAGAAAATAAAAAGATTTGGGTGTTTGCCAATGAACAGCTACTCTTCTTATTTTCACTCCAAAATACAGAACTAAGTAAATATATGAACATATTTTATAAAGAATGCTTTCAAAGTTAAAATGGTGGTTTAATGGATTAATGAATTAAAGGGATACTAAACCCACATTTTTTTTTTCTTTCATGATTCAGATAGAGCAGGCAATTATAAGCAACTTTCTAATTTACTAATATTATCAATTTTTTTCTTTGTTCTCTTGCTATCTTTATTTAAAAAGCAAGAATGTAAACATAGGAGTCGGCCCGTTTTTGGTTCAGAACCTGGGTTGCGATTGCCGATTGGTGGCTAAATGTACCCACCAATCAGCAAACTCTATCCAGGGTGCTGAACCTAAAATGAGCTGTTTTCTTAGCTTAGATTCCTGCTTTTGCAAATAAAGATAGCAAGAGAACGAAGAAAAATTAATAGAAGTAAATTAAAAAGTTGCTTAAAATTGCATACTCTAACTGAACCATGAAAGAAAAAATGTGGTTTTAGTATCCCTTTAATTAATTAATTAATTAATTAATTAATTAATTAACTTTTTGTTTCTTCTGCAAGGTATTTTTTATTATAAGTGGATTAGTTATCCCTTGAATCAGATTATTGTTTAAAAATGACTTATTCCCATAAATACACGTTTTGCACATGAGCAGCGGGCTTGTAATCATATCTTTGCTTATATTTGCATAAGTGGGGCTGCACAATTTAGAGATAACCCAGAAACTGGCTGTATAAAGAGTAATAGAGAAATAAGCCACTTAAAAAGATGTTTAATCAAATTAATTAATCAAAAAGTAATTCATTAAATTCTTATGTATTTACTGTAATAGTTCAGTTCTGTTTAAATAGGACTTTCAGCATTACTTTTATACTTGACTTGCAAGTATTGTATGAAAAATGACTTTAGCAAGCCTTGTAATGTTATGCTAAAGTGAGAAAGAAAAAAAATGATTATCATATAACACCAGATACAATTCCCAATGATTTTTATAATTCATTATCAGATGCATAAATAATTTTATTAAAATGTAAAATAATCATTTACAATATGGCCATGATGACTAATGCTCCTCCTTGCTTCACTGGATTTTACGATCCATCAGAAGTATGAGAACATAAGATTATAGACAAGCAAAGTTGCTATTTATCTCTAAGGATCTCTGGAAGCACGATGCAACACAGTACTACATGCCATGAGAGATTGGTTACATGTTGAATTTACCCTTTTGTATATTAATTTACTTAATTTTCATTAGATTTTTGACCTTTTAGTTAATTACATTTAAAGGGACAGTCTAGTCAAAATTAAACTTTCATGATTCAAATAGGGCATGCGATTTTAATCAACTTTCCAATTTACTTTTATCATCAAAATTGCTTTGCTATCTTGGTATTCTTTGTTGAAAGCTAAACCTAGGTAGGCTCATATGCTAATTCATAACCCCCTTGAAAGCCACCTCTTATCTCTTTGACAGTTTTTACGGCTAGACAGCCCTAGTTCATTTGTGCCATATAGATAACATTGTGCTCACTCACACTGGAGTCAGCACTGATTGGCTAAAATGCAAGTCTGAAAAAAAGGAAAACACAGAGGGGCCACAATGGCCTAGTACTATCACAACAATGGCTACTCACAAGCATGGTGCACCCAATGGTGCTAGTGGAGCAGGCTGGTGCTTCTCAGTTGTCCAGCTAGCTGTATATCAGCAAACAGCTCCAGGAGTCAGGATGCTTCCAGACAGTTCCAAAAGGCTTCCTATATAGGGATACAAGGGAACCACCATATCCCAGTATAGCTTGATACAAATAAAATGTGATATTCAAAGTCACACTTACAACATCCAAAGCACCTCCAGGTGCTATATGGGCAGGCTGGAGCTTCTCAGCCGCCCAGCAGACTGATCGCCGGTAATAGCTCTGCAGTTGCAATCTGCTAGGTTGATACACAGTATTATTGGTATCTGTAATTAATCTAAAACATCCAGAAGTGCACACGTTATATATACACAAAAATAAAATAATTTCTTTAGCTCTGGTGCAACCTGTGTCATACTTTAAGTGTATATTTAAAAACAATCTTTTATTAAAAAGCAACTTGTTTCTCAGCCTACACAGGGCTGCATAGGCTGAAAAACGCGTTGCTTTTTAGCCCCTTAGTGACCACAGTACTTTTCAATTTCTTACCATTAGGAACCAGGGCTATTTTTACATTTCTGCTGTGTTTGTGTTTAGCTGTCATTTTCCTCTTACTCATTTACTGTACCCACATATATTATATGCCCTTTTTCTCGCCATTAAATGGACTTTCTAAAGATACCCTTATTTTCATCATATCTTATAATTTACTATAAAAAAATTATAAAATGTGATGAAAAATTTAAAAAACACACTTTTTCTAACTTTGATCCCCAAAATCTTTTACACATCTACAACCAACAAAAATAAATAAAAGTAGCACTTTGCTATTTCCAAACCATTTTTTTTTCAACACTGATATCTGTAAGGAATCCCTGAATAACCCTTCACATGTGTATATAGTGTATATATATATATATATATATATATATATATATATATAATTTTTTTTTTTTTTTTTTTTTTATTGAGGTTTAGTTGACAGCATACATATAAGGCCTTTCAATAAAATCCTTGTACAAAGTTCAATTATACATGCAAAAGAAGTGCAATCAAAATATACATGACATAGCTAAATGGCATTGTTTAACAAAGTCAATAGACAACATGCTGGCTGGTATATTTGTATGTCTTCTAAGTGAAATCTGAGGCCACTTTTGGACCTTGCTGTAGGGTATAAAGCGGCAGAAGACAGTTCTGAACAGTAGGGGACCACTTTTGGATCCCCACTGATGAACCTCTATTTACATGAATAGAACTGAATGAAAATAACACATCAAACATATAGTAAATTGTAAAATATGAACTGGGTGTAAATAAAATTAAGATAGTGAACCCCTTATTCAGCCGTAAACAGATATATAAAATGAAAACCTTTCCAATAGAAAAAAAAAACAAATAAGAAAACCTTCATAACATGGTAATAAAACTGGGGGATTCTAAAGTTTGTGTGGCAGAGCTCGCTAACCTCCCAAATTTCTAAGGGAATTAGTAAATGAAGATAAGGTCTGGTATCGCTAAGTAGCATTATAGGTGAAGCTTGAATTATCTATTACTCTAACTTGGTATTAAAACCTTCATAACATGGTAATAAAACTGGGGGATTCTAAAGTTTGTGTGGCAGAGCTCGCTAACCTCCCAAATTTCTAAGGGAATTAGTAAATGAAGATAAGGTCTGGTATCGCTAAGTAGCATTATAGGTGAAGCTTGAATTATCTATTACTCTAACTTGGTATTAGAACATATGTAGTGCATATATATGGTAACCAAAGCAGGCCCAATTTCAATGCTAAGCCAAAGACTCATATTTCACATTTCATATTATGTATGCCGGGCCGGCCCCGCCACCCCGGCCGAAGGCAGCGGAACCCCCCAACCACAATGACAACATAGAGAGGGGTTAACTCGGGATAAGTCATATGTAATTTGCCATACATAAAGGGTGACGTCATATTTAAATGGTTAAGTAAGTATATATTTTTAGTAGACAACCCAAAGTATTGATCTAGGCCCATTTTGGTATATTTCATGCCACTATTTCACCGCCAAATGCGATAAAAAAAAAAATTGTTAACTTTTTCACTAACTTTTCACAAACTGTAAGTATCTCACTGAAATTATGGCACAAATGGTTGTAAATGTTTCTCTGTCATCCCCGTTTGTTTGAAATAGCAGAGATTTATGACTTTGGCATTACTTTTTGGTAATTAGAAGGCTGCTAATTGCCGCTGCGCACCACACTTGTATCATGCCCAGCAGTGAAGGGGTAAATTAAGTAGATTGTAGGGTGCTTTTAGGGTTAATTTTAGCTTTAGTGTAGTGTAGTAGACAACCCAAAGTATTGATCTAGGCCCATTTTGGTATATTTCATGCCACCATTTCACCGCTAAATGCAATCAAATTAAAAAAATGTTAACTTTTTCACTAACTTTAGGTTTCTCACTGAAATTATTTATAAATACTGTATCTTGTGCAATTATTGCACAAATGTTTGTAAATGCTTCTCTAGGATCCCCTTTGTTCAGAAAAAGCAGACATATATAGCTTTGGCATTGCTTTTTGGTAATTAGAAGGCCGCTAAATTCTGCTGCGCACCACACTTGTATTATGCCCAGCAGTTAAGGGGTTAATTAGGTAGCTTGTTGGGTTAATTTTAGCTTTAGTGTAGAGATCAGCCTCACAACTGACACAACCCACCCCCTGATTCCTCCCTGACCCCCCACAAATTTTCTTCAGTGTTGGATCCCCCCTTAGCTCCCAACCTCCCTGATCCCCCTAATAGCTCTCTAACCCTCCCCCTCTACCTATTTGCCACCATCTTGGCAGCTGTACCCAGTTTGCTAAAAAAAAATCTGTAGTGTAGCTGCTCCCCTCAATACTCTTCCCCCTCCCAGATCCCTTTACCAACATTATTATTTTCCCAACAATACTCTTTCCCCCTTCCCTCTCCCTCCCCCTCTCTCTCCTCCACTGTATTAGTTAATGCAGCGCACGTGCATGCCCCAGCTCCCTCGCGTGCACTACAAGATCTGGATCTACGCTTGCAAGAAGTTCACCAGTGATGGGTCACCCAGCCGCCTCCCTCGGATCCCTCCCATGCCACCAACGATCGACACCATCACTGCACGATGCAGAGAGGGCCACAGAGTGGCTTTATGTGCATCAGTTTGCTAAATAAAGGGTATTGCATGATCCCTCAATATTGAGGCATCGCTGCAATACCCTGAAAGCATCTGGAAGCGACCACGATTGCTTCCACCGTTTGAAACCCCAGAGGACGTGCCAGACACGTCCTTAGTCATTAACAACCATTTTTTGTAGGCAGTGCCTGGCACGTCCTTGGTCGTTAAGGGGGTAATCAAAAGATTGTTTTTTAAAAAACACTTGCTGCTTCTTTTGGACCCTGTTTTTCAATCTGTTTGTGGAGTGGAGTGTGACTTGTTCAGTACCGCCGATCAGTCTGCTGGGCGGCTGAGGAGCTCCAGCCTGCCCATATAGCACCTAGAGGAGCTTTGGATGTTGTAAGTGTGACCTTGAATATCACATTTTATTTGTATCAAGCTGTACTGGGCTATGGTGGTTCCCCTATGTAGGAAGACTTTTGGAACTGTCTGGAAGCATCCTGACAACTGAGAAGCACCAGCCTGCTCCACTATTGGTTGCACCACGCTTGTGAGAAGCCATTCATCACATTTTTAATATCATTTGTTGTGATATTGCTAGGCCATTGTGGCGCCTCTGTGTTTTCCTTTTTTCAGATCACTAACACCATTAGGATTTTGACCATCCTCTGACAGAGAGCTGCCTTTTCATTAGGATTATTTATGGACTTTTGCATCATTTGATTTGCTTTGGTACTATGTGTGCTTTTTTATTTTTTTGTATATTTTATTTCTTATAGAGCGCCCCCTAAAGGAAATTTGTACATGTACATCTATTCCTTTTGTTTGCATAAAATGTAAGTATGTCAAAAGAACTGAATTAAGGGAGCAGTCTGCAGAGGCTTAGATACAAGGTAATCACAGAGGTAAAAACTAAATTAAAATAACCATGTTGTTATCCAAAACTGGGGAATGGGTAATAAAGGGATGATCTATCTTTTTAAAAAATAAAAATTCTGGAGTGGACTATCCTTTTAAGCTTTTTACTTTCTGTTTTGTGTTTTAATGCATTTACATTTTGTATGCAGACATATATTTAACACTGTGATTTTACAAATTCTGATTGTGCTTTAAATGTCTCTGTGTAACAACAAATTAGGATGATCTATTTCTGTGTATATTTCTTAATTTTATTCACATTCTTTATTGTTTTTATTAGACTTGTGTTGCCAAGAAATTTTAGTTTCGTACAAAATTTTCTTAACGAATATTCAGGGATATTCCTTTCCCCGAATATTTGTTGGCCGCACTATTCAGTATTCCTTTTTTATTTAAACAAACCAAATTTTATTTAAACATTTACATGTAAATGTATAAAGCTACTCATGTGTATCAGTTTACACTTACTTTTTGTGTGCTGGAGAGCACGCTAAACAGACCCTTTTCTTGCCAGAGGCTCGACTAACAACAGGATTAACGTGCTCGGCTCGCAGGAGCAAGTTAGCTAAGCCTCCTGTTAGCATGGCCGAGGCTCTGGCAAGAAGAAGATCGGGTTAGCGCACTCTCCAGCATGAAAAAAGAGAATATTAACTCTCAAAAAAAAGTTTTTTTAAATGGCATGAATGGTGACAAATTTTGTCAGTATTTTTTTGCTTTCTTTACTTGTTGTTGGTGCATTCATTCAGATATTCTTTTCATCAAAACAAAATTAATATCCGTTTTTTGCTATGAATGTGTATTCATAATTAAACAAATGCACATCTCTAGTTTCTATGTCAAATTAATCTTGCAGTTTAAGAGAGTGGGCTGGACTGGGGCATTCCCTGGGCCTGAAAGGGCATCCCTGAGTGTGTCTGGAATTCACTCAAAACACTTACTATATGCTCTAAGCATCTTACACCTGCAGTTCCCACTAATTTATCTTGTCAAATGTATTCCAATGAAGTTTACTTTAATCATAATCTGTTATATTTGTTATTTTTAAATGTAGAACCTCCTAGGTGGAAACTTCTCAATTAAGGTATGCAGCACAAGACCAGAGCCAAACACAGTATCATAGTAACAAAAGTCCATTGAGTTTAACCTGTAGAGATCCTACCTGATTTACAACAAAGTAGCTGCCATTTGAACTTACATTAATACAATTAAAAAACTGACCGATTTAACACAAGCAATCATATCCCTAAATTTTGTCTCTAACAAAAATATATCTAAGCCATTTTTAAATGTATTCTCATCTTCCTTAGGCATGGAATTCCACAGTGATTGCTCTTAGAGTGAACTAAATGTTTACGTTGCTGGAGATGGAATCTCCTTTCCTCTAGCCGTTTAAGGAAACCCCAACCTTTTCTTTCATGATTCGGATAGAACATACAATTTAAAAAAAAACGTTCCAATTTACTTCTTTTAACTAATGTGCTTTATTATCTTGTTATCCTTTGCTGAAGGAACAGTATTGCAGTACTGGCAGCTTGCTGAACACATCTAGTTAGACAATCACAAGAGACAAATATGTGCAGGCACCAATCAGTAGCTAACCCTCACTAGGGTAGGATTGTGCTTATTCTTTTTCAACAAGGGATACCAAGAGAACAAAGCACATTTGAAAATAAAAGTGAAATAAAAGTGTCTTAAAATTACATGTTCCATCTTTCCTATCTCTTTAAATTGTCACAAACAATTGCCTTGTAATGAAGATTGTTTCCACCAACTCTATGGGCTAGATTACAAGTGGTGTGCTAATGATAGCGTGGGACACAATAAGCAGTATTGCTGGGCCGTGCTAACATAAGCGTCCAACTTGATATTACAAGTTTATGGTAAATCAGATTTGCCAGATTAGGTTTAGCATGGCCGACATTGCTCTAGCGCACCCATTACTTTCAATGGATATCGTGACTGCTCTAAATCACACTGTTACATGTTGCAAGTTATGGGTTGAGCTTCTTTACACATCTTCGGCTTTAGCGCAGCTGATCAGTTTCGGGTTAGTGATAAAATGAAAAGACTCTCTTTAGCACACCCGATATAAATCTATGGAGAGAGAAAGATAGGGCGGTTGCGACATCTGAAGTCCTGAAGTTAGTGTGCCTGAGTCTTTCAAACTATCGCTAACTTTTTACTTTCAACTTGTAATACCAGTGCTAACCCGATAGCGCTATTTTTTTAACCTTAAGCGCATTTAGAGCTCATAAGAGGTAATAAATTAGCATGCCATTTCTAATCTGGCCCTGTATACGGCCCTTGAATACATGTGAATAAAGTAATTTTATCAGCTCTCAACATCTGGAAGTTTCTTGTCTACCTGTTGGAGGAATATTATGTATCTTTAGGTTTGCTGAAAATATTTTTTACTTATGCCCAATGCAAATGGCTTTACACCAAATATATTACCAAAGCAAAAATCTTTTACATTTGCAGAGAGGATTGTAAAGTTTTGTTTTCTTGAGATTTTTATTTTGATTAATATTAAGTTATTTTGTTTCATTACCAGAATAATGAATGTTTTCTAATATCAAAACACATATAGCTATCACATTGTTAGTGCTTTTTGTGGAACAGCATGTCAGATATAGCAACACCTACTGTGTAGCTTGGCATTGTTTTGTTCTTATAATTGAAAGAAAATGCTACAGCTTGAGATCATCATTCCAATTTGTAAAGAAGATGCTGACTGCTCAACATGTAGAAAACGCTTTAAGAGCCAGATACATTAAAATGGTGAAAGAAGTCAATTTGCTGTTTATAGGAATTGGCAAAGTATTAGCTGTTGCATTTAATGGAAAGCATACATGACATACCAACAGCTTCATATTTTGCAAGTAACCAGTGGCGTATTTATGTTTTGTGCTGCCCTAGGCACTAAAAATTCTGCTGCCCCCTCAAAAGTTTTAGGGATTTTTTTTTACTTAATTTTTTTTTGGTTCATTGTGTATAATGTTTTTGTTTTGTTTGTTTTTCAATAACAAAAAGAAAATGGGCTAGCAAAGCACTTACATACAGGTGGGTTGAATTGCATGTATCTCATACCATTTTCTCCCTGAGAGAAGGGAGAGAAAAGCAGGAGGGAAAGGAAAGCAGGAAGGGGGAGAGAGAGAGAAGAGAAAAGTGGTGAGGGAAAGGAGTGAAAGAAGGGAGTAAAGGAGAAAGTTTAGAGAAAGAAGAGAGGGAGGGAAAGAAGGGAGTGAGTTGAGGGAGGGAGAAAGCGAAGGGAGGGAGGGAAAGAAGAATACACTTTGAAACAATCACTGCCCTTTACATGCAACAACATACATTAATTACCATTATTCAAGTAATTAAACTTTTTAAGTGTCTGTTTCCTATTTACTCCATGGGTTCATGAATGCAGAGAAAGCTAGCTATTAGTAGCTAAAATACATTAGCACTGAGAGTTTATGATTAGACATCACAAGCTGATCTAAGCAGTGCGCAGATGCATCCAGTCTGTTAGCTGTTAAGACCTGCAATAAGCACTGCACTTGCAGACCCACCACAGCTGATAAGGGGAGGCAGCATATTGGCAGAAGGTCTTCTCCTCCAGCCTCACATTGGAAGTATATCCCCGGTCAAGTTTCTCACAAAGAACGCTTCCACTGCAAAAATGCCGGCGGCTCTAAATGAAGCAACAGTTTTACACTGCCTGTAAAGAGTGAATTTAATCAGCGCATGTGCCTTGTCTTCTCTGTAAAAGCCTGCACTTTATTGCTCACTGTACTGTATGCTGGCTTTTAGAGAAAGGATAGAACAGATGTGCTGCCCATCCCAAATCTGCTGCCCTAGGCACCGGCCTTGTTGGCCTAGGCCATAATACGCCCCTGTAAGTAACTTCACTTTTCAGGGTTAGAGTCTTGTATGAATGCTGCACTTATACATATTCAGGTATAAAATAGCTAAAAGCTTTGCTAATATAAACTGCAGAAATATAGTTTCATAAAAATAATGTTACACCGTTTTGGAGAGTACCATAAGTTACTTTTGCAGAGTTAATTAACAGGATTGCTCATGAAATAAATATGCAGGATAAAAGAAACCATACATTATGCATTCCGAACAAATTCAATTTGTTTCAAAATACATTAACATTTTAGCAAAAATATATTTCTAAATCAGGTGAACATTTGATATGTTAGAACTGTAGCAAAGCACATCTGGCTAGGCTGCTTTCAAGGGTTTCTCACTATTAGCCTTTCACTGGCTTACATTCACTAAACCTTATAAAAAGGTATTAGGATCGCTCTTGATTCATTAAAGTGACATGATACACAATTATTGAAGCACATGCAAGTGAGGCAGCATAGCTGTAAAAAGCTGACTAGAAAATATTACCTGAACATCTTTATGTAAAAAAGGAAAATATTTTACCTCAAATTCCCTAAGTATTCTGTAAAAAGACTTTAAGCAGCCCATCAGGATGCTAGTCCCAGGACTTGCAAGGAAGTGTGCATCAGGCATCTGCAGGCACAGTCATGTTATTTTCCTATTCAATTTAAGTAAGTTCTATGAACTCTAATGATGTTTCAGTGAATTCTCATGAGATTACATCAAAGGCGACACATTACCTTAGCACTGCTGATTGGCTAGGGATAACATGACATGCTTTAATTTATACTATTTTCACTGTAATGGCCCTTTAAAGATAACGAGTAGTTTTGCCAGCTGCTACATAAATACAATCAACCAACTATTGATTAGGAAAAACAGGTTAGGTAGACACCATTGTCTACAGCATTTCTTAATTATATGTCCATTTCAGACCTCAGATTACACCTATGACTCTTTAGCAAATCATCCATATGTCAAAATCATGTTTCAACTCAGACACCATCACTTAAGGGTTCAATATGTTTACATATATTTTTAAGAACAGCCAGTTGAAATACTGGACTGGATAAACACCTGGCTTCCCTAGCAATGGTGTAGATACATTTAATGGAAGCTGTGTGTGTGTCTCCTTCACCAGCATCCTAATGCCACAAATGACTTCTTGCCAACTGTCACTGCTAGCTATATCCTCTTGTTGTTGCCTTAGAATTGCCAAAAATCTGTGCATTACAACACTTCTCACAAGCTTTTGCATTTAGGGCATGATAAGCCCTGCTATACCTTACAGTTCGGCATTTAGTTTGACAGTACAAACTATTTACTGGAAGACATTGACGAACTGAGACTTGATTGTGGTCTGTTTCAAGCAGCACCTCTTAGCTGTCTGTAAGTAACATTTTTCTATGTTCACTGTTTTAGCATATGCTCAGCAGGCAAATAACAGAAAAGTGGAAAACATTGATAACATTACACTTAAAAATGTGTACTCAAATGAAGGGATTTATTACAGCCTATGATTTGATGGGTATTGGTATGTTAACAGCTGCAGATGAGGCCTTTTCTGTCAATGCAGTAGTCACATATAAGAATTTACTCTCTGCGTTTTCAAATTCAATGTGATTGTAATCTGTTCCAAAGACCTTTAGGAAACACATTTACGATGTGGTCCAGGACAATATTTTTAAAAAAATGCTTATTTAAACAAAACAGTTCAAGCTTAGCATTCACTTCCCACCGGGACAACTTCCCTGTGTGAAGTTGTATTATATATAGTATATTAAAAGAGCAAAATTATTCTCTGGATTTTCAAATTCAATGTTTTAATCTGTTAAAAAGACCATTATGAAACATGTTTATCATGTGGTTTCCTAGTGACTTTTTTTTACCAATATTTTTAATTAAAGGTACAGTCTACTCCAGAATTGTTATTATTTAAAAAGGAAGAGAATCCCTTTAATTACCCATTCCCTAGTTTTGCATAACTAACACTGTTATATTAATATACTTTTTACTTCTGTGATTACCTTGTATCTAAACCTCTGCAGCCTACCCCCTTATTTCAGTTCTTTTGCCAGACATGCATTTTAGTCAATCAGTGCCGACTCATGAATAACTCCATGGGAGTGACCACAATGTTATCTTTGTGGCGCATATGAACTAATGCCCTCTAGTTGTGAAAAACTGTCAAATGCATTCAGATAAGAGGTGGCTTTCAAAGGCTTAGAAATTAGTAGATGATCCTACTTAGGTTTAGCTTTCAACTAAAATACCAAGAGAACAAAGTTAATTTGATGATAAAAATAAATTGGAAAGCTGTTTAAAATGACATGCCCTATCTGAATCATAAACGTTTAATGTTGACTAGACTGTCCCTTTAAGAAAGTGGTATTAAATTTACTCAAAAAACTGCTTTTCACAAGATTTTTGGATCTTTTAAATTCAGCCTTGACCTCTTAAAAACCCACTTTGGTCTGTTTTGAATGGCATATATTGGTTCTTCCATCTGATTTTTAAAAATGTTTTAACATTTTAAAGGATCATTTATTACAGTAGAATTGCAAAAGAAAATGCAATAACGCTTCCTTTGAATTTCAAAGGAGTTTTTAAAATTAAAATAGAGAACTTAACTTTCTTAATTTACAGGAAAAGAGGCAACATCAGAATGACTAGACGAACAATGTTTGCTTCCATGTCCATCCGGCATCACGTGCGAGCAGGGGCTGTCAATCACCTTGTCTTGGGTGATTTTAATTCACCACCTCAAAGCTGGTTTAAAGGGACACTAAACCCACATTTTTTTCTTTCATGATTCAGATAGAGCATGGAATTTTAAGCAATTTTAATTTACTACTATTATCAATTTTTCTTCATTCTATTGCTATCTTTATTTAAAAAGCAGGAATGTAAAGCTTAGCAGACAGCCCATTTTAGGTTCAGAACTGAGGATAGCACTTGCTTATTGGTGGCTGACATTTAGCCACCAATAAGCAAGTATAACCCAGAATCTCAACCAAAAATGGGCCGGCTCCTATGCTTTACATTCCTGCTTTTTAAAAAAAGATAGGAAGAGAACGAATAAAAAATGATAATAGGAGTAAATTAGAAAGTTGCTTAAAATGGCATGCTCTATCTGAATCATGAAAGAAAAAAAAATGGGTTTAGTGTTCCTTTAACTATCGGCTGTAGGCTTGCTCATGTGAGCTTTCACTGAAGGCTCTCCAAAGCTGCATCTGCAGCTTGATAAATGGAGCATATTCTCAACTATAATATCAAATAACATAAAAACAGCTCTAAATTAATTCTTAAACCACAAAATAAGTAATACATAACTAAAGCACAAGAAAACATACTGCAGTATATTTTATATAAAACCCCTAATTATATACAGTACACAAAGTGTATATACAACACATTTTTCTTGAGATGGTACTTTTTAACCTTTGCATTAGCTGGATAAGTATATTAAACTGTATTTTTTTACCTTTTCAACAAGAATAGCAGAAATGTAACAGACCTAACTGACTAAGGAAAAGATAAAAAATGCTAATAACCCCCTATTCACAATTCATATTTAATCTGCATTGTTATAACAACTAATGGCTTGAAGAAGTGTAAAGGGAAACTAATCACACACAGACTGCTAGATTTATGTAAATATTCTTCCTGGTCACTGGTTATATCATTTATCATGTGACCAGTGAGTTCTTGGAAGAAAGGTATGGTGTCCTCATAAAAGTCCTGTGAACATTTCTCGCTTCTATTTGTCTGAGCAAAGCATTTCCTGTATTTTTTAATTTTCTTTGAGTGTGAACACTTTAAGCCTTGCTCTAACATTTTTTGTCATTGAATGAATATTCACACTGTCAATCATGCAAATAAATTGGCATTAACTTCTATTACGCAAAAAGATGCATTTGATTTCCTGTATGTTTAACAGTAATTTAACAAAAAAGGCTCTAATAATCCTAAGGAAGGTTACTTACCCACATAACAATTTTCTAAAATAGCAGAAGGGAATGCTGTCTGTTTCTGCTTTATTGGAAAAGCATGCGCTCATTACTTATGGCCATATTGTCTCTGAATTGGCTGTGGGTACACAAATACATGTTGGATGGGTGCTGTGAAAAAAATGTTGATACAATCAGATTAATTTAGTGACATACAGGTCAACTTCATTATGCAGTTGCTAAAAATAATTTTGCATTGTAATTTTTTTTAATTTTGGGATACATTTTTCTGCAATTGCAAGGCACTGCCATGTGATCCAATGTCGCCCAAAAATATGCAAACACACATGGTGGCACCATATTGATGATATCTTCGCCATTTGGTTGGGAGATCTGTAGCCACATTTGTATCTAGCCTGAATAGTGCTACTAGACACATAACATTTACTTGAATTGAAGTGAGAACAGTATTAACTTTTTGGATACCAGCATTAAAAATGGATGTCAGTTTAAGTTGGATTTATATAGAAAGAGCACTGATCACAAAAACTTGTTACACTTTGATAGTTCACATCCTGTGCAATCTTAAAAAATGTCTTTACCAAAAAAATCAATTTTCGAGGGCCAGAAGAATAGTCTCAGATGAGAATGTAATCAAAATAAGGCTGGATAAAATGTCAAAGTTGTTCAAAAAAAGAAGGTATCCATAATCACTAATTGAGAAAGAGAAATTAGAGACCCTTATGACTCCACGAGAGACATTACTAAACAGTAATCACAAAGAGAAAATAAAAATAAAGAGCGGATTTTGTCTTTCAGTATTCAAGGAATTATCAATAAACATTGGCATGTTTTAAAAACTTGCAATCCTTCAATAGAATAATTCAAACAAAAACCTTTGATAGCCAACAAACAGTCACAAAACCTGATTGACAGTCTTATTAAAACTGACATAGGCCCTAGGGCTAGTAAACAAACAATATTAGTTCCACAAAAGAATGGTTGTGTCCCTTTGGGATGCTCACACTGTAGCAGTCTAATACAGGGTTAATTTTTTGTACATCCTAGTACAGGGAAGAAATATTCCATTAGAGGCTATTTCACATGCAATATGGATTATGTAGTGTGTTTATTAAAATGTCCATGTGGGCAATTATATATAGGCAAAACCACTCGTAGAGTCCGTGACCGGATCATTAGAACCAAGCATGAAAAATCTCCAGTTGCTCAACACTTTTTAGAGACAGGCCATAATTTAAGCCAGCTAAGGTATCAAATTATTGAGCATATACCTGTTAACAGTTGTGGGGGGAATAGAGAATGTAGATTAAAGCAAAGAGGGGCCTTTTCAATCTCTAAATTATAAACAATGGTACCCCATGGCATGAATAAAGAATGGCACCTGTCAGCATTCTTGTGAACATATTTTTAGAACGAAGACTGTAATTTGGGGAGTGACCAGTAGGTGGGGATAACTAATTTAAATGATGAACGGGCAGTTTAGGCAAAAAAACACTTAGGGTTACCATTATGCTCTGCAGGTATACTGTAATTAAATGGTGGGAGGTGCTAATGTATTTTAAACATGTGCTGCATTTGTCTTTTGTGCTAAGCATGATTAAGGACATGTAGTCTGAAACGTTGCTGGATATTTTACTGCAAGCAAGGACGTGCTACTTTTTTAGATTTCAGTGTTGTGTGACCCTTTGGTACAGGGGTTAGCAGCTTTGTACTTCTGACATAAGATCAGTGCTGATTCTATTTAAAAGGTTGGCTGTTGGTACACCCAATACAGAGCCTACACAACAGTAATCCATATGAGGAGACATTTGGAGCATAATGTAAATCTCATTTGATACATTTAAAAGAAAAGAAATAGACTTTGTCAAGAAAATAGGCTTTTTAGTTTTAAAACTAATACCACTGAAACATATATTGATTAAATACACACAAGGCCCTTTGATAAATTAGAGAGATGTATTTACTTAGTTGTATCCCTTACAACGGAGTAACTACAGGGGTCTCAGAGATCTCAAGCAAGACTGAGGCTGCACTTCTAGGGGGCACAACTGACCCTGCAATCAGTATTGGTTTCACTATAGGAAGGCCTGCGATATATCTTCAACACCTGCAACATACCTGGTCCCTCTGTGTGCCCATGATTGGAAAAGGGGGCTCACAGAGTAAGGAAAGTATGTGGATTTGCCTTTATAAATATTGTGGAAGGCCATATAGAAAAACCTGTCATCATATTTATAAAGGGCAGTGTTTATCTTCTGGTGTGGATTAACCAAGGAGAATGGAGGATGTTGACTGAGTTAATGCTGATTGCAAACAGCCAGTAGGATGCTTTTGAAATAGGCTGACCATATTGCCGCTTTAATAAGGGACACATATGAAAAATACATATGTCAGGGCTGTTTAAAGAAATGATTTGGAATAATGTTCCATTATGAGAACCCTGCCTTATGTATTTTTCATATGTGTCCCTTTTTAAAGCGGCAATATGGTCAGCCTATTTTGAAATGAAAGCCCCACCACAGCCAATTCCCTGGGGCCCATGGAGGCCTTGTTATGCCCAGATCCCTTGATATGCTGAATCTTTCAATGCAATACTGCCATATTTTAAATACTTATTTTCAATATCAATTTAACAAACCAAACAATGTATCTTTATTTCAAATGTAAGAATCACTCTACTCTAAATTAGAAGAATAAAATGCATGCAGGATGTTGCAGCTAACCACAAATTAGCTAAACCATTGCTATACTTTGAAGTAAGCTATCCCGAGGCCAAAATAATCATATTATTATTGAGGTGGTCACACCTGCATGATGATCAATTAATCAAGAGGATTTGATTAGCAACACCTGACTGCTACTTATCCTCTTAATTCCTATGGAAGCAGTAAGGGTGTACTTTTTCACACATGATATCTTCATTTTTGCTTTATTCTAGTTAAATAATTCATGACTGTATATATTTATATAATTATATACAGGTATAGAAATATATACAGATATAAATAGAGAGAGAAATACTTAAAAAAAAGAACAAATAAAAAAATATTTAGCAACAATAACAAATATGAAAATAAATAAAGAGCAATTTGAAAAATTGGAGAGATCAATAGATCAAAATGAAATTAAAAAGGGCAATTTTGGAATTCAAAAATAGAAAATCCCCAGGCCCAGATGGGTTCACCAATACATTTTATAAAGTTTATAGTAAAGAACTGGTTCTGCACTTACAAAGCTTATATATGTCAGTGAATCGAGGAGAGAAGCTCAACTAGTGGTCATTCCGAAGCCCGGTAAGCCCAATGATTCTGTATGTAATTATAGACCTATATCTCTGCTGAATGTTGATTTGAAAATATATACAAAGATTTTAGCTAATAGAATAAAAACAATATTACCAGGGATTATAGATTTGGATCAAGTAGGATCTGTTGCAAATAGAGAGGCTAGAGAAAATAAGGTCAGGGCCACCCAGCAGATAAGATATGCAATAATCAACTGATGCTGAGAAGGCTTTTGACCGTGTTGACTGGAGTTTCCTTATCTCTACATCTTACTCCCGCCTCCAAGACATCGCACCTGCTGTCCTCTGGAACTCTCTACCCCGCTCCATAAAACTGTCTCTAACCTTGTATAGGTTCAGACGCTCCTTGAAAACCCACCTATTCAGAGACACTTACCATCTCTCCTCCATCCCTCAGCCATACCAAACTAATACATGAACTGCCTGACTCACTGCTGCACCTACAACCAATGTGACAAGGTACCCCAACCTTGTGTCTCTGCACCCTAAACCTGTAGACTGTGAGCTCTCTGGAGCAGGGCCCTCTTCCTCCTGTACTAGATTTGTTTAGTTTTGCAATGTTTTGTATTTTATCCCAATTACTTGTCATTGTATACCCCTATCATTGTACCCAGCGCTACGTAATTTGGCGGCGCTATACAAATAAAAAATAATAATAATATTAAAATAATAATACCAATTTTTGGTTTTAATAAATTAACTGTATTAATAATAATTAAACTTAATGATAAGGTATATGCTAGAGTCAGAGTGAATGGGCTTGAATCTAATCTGTTTAAAATTACAAATGGCACCCGTCAAGGTTGCCCTCTTTCACCTATATTTGTTGTGTTATGTATAGAAATTCTAGCTATTCATATTCGCCAAGATGTACAAATAAAATGAATCAGGATAGAACAAGAAGAATTTAAAACTTCTCTTTTCGCAGATGATATTCTATTTTCTATTACGGAACCCTTTATATCTATTAAATTTCTATTGAAAGCCATACACCTAGATTATGAGTTTTGCGCTAAATATGGTGTGAAATGAATGCAACAAAAGTTGTGTTATTTCACCCTCCATAGCACTGCCATTACGAGTTGCTGAAAAGCCTCCTTGTGCGTGCAAAATGGTGGTATTAAGATCCATACTGCACAAAATCCAAGGGCTGCTTTGACGTGCTCATGCACATAAATTAGTGCAGTTGCTATTGCTTATTGCTTCCTGCCACTTGTATTCTAGCCTACAATTGGGGTAATCTCAGTATATTTTGCCCATGCATAAAAATAATGTTACATTCTAAAACTCTTTGGCATACTTGTTAATTATGGGATTCATTTGATAACTGAACATTGGCCCCATAAATGTATTACTCTTTATTAAGAATTTAGATTGTAATCAGCCAAACAAGACTGGCACATGTTAAGTATAAAATATTTTTCACCAAACTGATAATGAAAAAGTGTTGTTAGTAAACTGAAAATGTATAATTGTGATCCGGTTGGCATTGACAGGGGCTAATATGCAGCCATTAAAGGTACCCACAATCTTTTTTGGATTTTATCATCCTAGAGATTATAGGCATGGGTACTGTGGAGATGACTAGAAATAGAAAATCTACAGTTTACACAAAATAACTAACCAATTGAACATGCATTTAAAATGCCATCTGAATTGTTCCCCTTATGGGCTTGATGATAAAAAAACTTACAAACTGACTATAATAACCTTTTGGAGGGTGCTTGGCAATCGGGGAAGTCGAGCTCAGTAACAAAGTGGGAACAAAGATTAAATATTGATCTACCGCTAAAATTCTGCCAGAAAACTATTACACTTACCAAAAAAGCTATACACTCTGTCACAATAAATGAAACTTTAACCCCTACTAACCCCTGCTCAAAAAAGCAGATTACAATAGAAACAAATGATGTTTAATCTATCTAAAAATTATAAGTACAAATGAATACAGTTAGTTAAAAATAGCATATAGTATGTTGGAAAATCCCAGAGGAAATGGTATACACAAAGCAATGCAATAATAGCTCAAAATTAGGCTTAGGGACACATTAAAAGCAAATGATTCTGGATGTCCAGTATATAAAATATGCCTATATATCAAAGAAGCCTATAGAAAGGATGCCTATCAAATAATGTCTATCAAAAAGGCTACTAATAAAAAGGCTGTTAAAAATATCTATACTTTGCACCAAGCTACGCGAACCCCTTCATGGGAGACTGGGAAACAGACTTCCATGTTCAAATGGCTTAGTGCAATACCTGGTGACCTATAAGGGGTACATTGATGATATTCTGATTGTCTGGAAGGGAGACAAACAATCCATCACTGATTTCTTTATGGCCATGAACTCTAATGATAAGGGCCTAAATTTTACTTATGAAGTGAGCAAAGAGAAAATTTCTTTCTTAGACCTCGTCATAGAAGTTACACCAAATAAATTTGCACAAAAACTTTCTTCAAGAAAGTAGATGTAAATAAATTTATACAAGCAGATAGTTGCAAGGACACACATCTGTACAAACACTTTAGAGAGGTACACAATAATAGACTAAAAGATTTTAATTTCTGGGGAATAGTGAAAGTAAGACCAGAATGGAGGGGAGGAAATTTTGAAACAAAGCTACTTAAAAAAAGAAGCAGAATTAATAAATAAAATGAAAACCTTGTACCCTCTAGGCCTGAATTCTGAACTGGATGTTACACCATTCATGTACGAATAAAATAGTTATCTATAACATCTTTCCCTAGTTAACATCTAAACTTATTCCCCTTTTTTGCATATATAATCACAATGTGTTCAGAATATGATGCAAACTGAATATGTAATGTGATCTCAAATAAAATCCCCTATGAGTGGTGTATACCACCTTAAAACTTTTTTACAAAACTATATGCAAACACACCCACCTCGGAATGACCAATGAGGAGAGAGGAAGGGGTATATAAGGACCTTTGTAGAGAAGGAAACACATCTTGAAAAAGCCCCAAGACAGGGGTGAAATGCGTTGATTATGTTTTTATTATTTAGCTAAGGTGATTTATGTAGTCACCCACCAGGATACCAGTTCTTAACACAAGGATTCTTTCTGGGACTTTGTTACTCACTACTATTAAACCCTAATAGCACTGTGAATTTCTTACATCAGCCTGAAGGAAAGTGCTGACCTTTTAAAAAAACATTTCATGTTCAATATCGGCCGATTTGAGGGGAAATGCTAGAACTCTAACCTCTAGACACAGAGGGTGTGCATCATCTGCCTAACTACAAGAATCGACTATTCACATTACCAGCATCACTGTGATATTTGAATTTGAGCACCAACAGCAGCTAATATGATTAAAGCTTACACACATCAGATCAAGACAGCTGATTTGTTTGCCATACCATGTGGTGAGGCTACCCACGTGATCGGAACTCCTCAAAACCACGCCAGACGTGGAAGCAAGTAGCGGTTTCAGGCTACTCAACAGCTACAACTCAGTGATCTCTCACACACAGCTTGATTCTCCCTGTTTTGTGCTGTCAAGGTATTGCTGAGTGACATTAAATAAACTATGTATGTGTCACATAATTTAATAATTCCATTAAGCTAATATCTACCTGATATAAATTGAGTTGGCTATACCTACAGCAGACCCCCCTCTCTACCTTATACAGCTAAAGGGTTCAAAAGAGAACAATTGTCTCATTAGTTCAGCACAGACCCCAGGGGAAATGGAGACAATATTTTGTGTTTTGGTGGAAGATATGCTCCGAATCCCAGGATGTTTGTAAGTTAACAGACACTTGTAAAACTCAAGATGTAATTTTAACAGAGGTTCGTTCCTCTATGTAATAAAAGTTATCAGATAACTAACCCCTGTGGATAAACAGACATGATATCTGAGATGGGTCTTTAAGGCTTGAGTGTATGCAGAGAAAAACCTGTTTTTACAGAGGAAAATGACCGTTTACACTTTGGTGTTAAATTGATACCTGCTGAGTTTTAATACACATAAGACATCTGAACTTAGTTACCTACAGACATACGGTAATGCTGTGAATTAATCTTCATATAAGATTATATTAACAACATATATATATATATATATATATATATATGTGTGTGTGTGTATGTATTGATCTGAAACATACTATATTGGATAAATATCTGCTTTATTGAATGGCTGCATTAGTGAATTTGAAATGTGTTTCTTGAAAGCATATGGATTCGAAGTTCGGACAAATTATCTATACAGTTTTCAAACATTTAATATGTGCCTCAGACTGTCCAAATAATAGGTACAAATAAATGGATATGAGATTGTCTGTTTGTATAATATTAAATATGAATATTTGCTGAATTTTGTATAATATTAAATATGAATATTTGCTGAATTTAATAAGTAGCTATACAGTCAATTTAAAATATCCAATTTATTTCAAAATAATAACATATCTTTCTTTTTATTTTTCAGCCATGTTACAAACCAATAAGCTGTCCTGTGAATATTTGTCCTAAACATAAGTCCAGACACTGGATATTACAATGATATCCACAAGCATACTGTATTTATATAAATATGGGACAACAATAGAAATGCAACTTTAAAGGCATCTTCTAAAATATGATAAGTAATATATTCATGTTTAGTCTCTATAAATACATGCTAAATTGTATTAGATGGGACACATATATGCTGACCAGATAAGTTTATTAATATCAGAAACTAGTGAGTATATTAAATATTAAATTAAAAGATATAATATACTGTCAGCGGTGTTAAAAACTGTTTGTTTATTTCTGCTGTCCCCGATGGCCTAAATCCAGTATTAGAGCCAAAAGGCAAATCTATCGAATGATTAAGAGATGGGGAGGAGTTTGGTCTCAGACAAAAACTCCCTGCACACAGAAAAAAGAAAGTTGGCTGGAAAAATGTTCTTGCTAATTTTTGCAATCCTGCTTGCTGCCATTTTTGCTTATAGAGAGACCAGTGTGCGAACACAGTTTTCTGTAAGACAAATACATTGGGACACTCTTTGTGGATAAGAGACTATCAAGATTAAATCTCTTACAAATGTGCATAATTCCCCTAAGACATATGACAATAGACATATTTGGATATTAACTGAATTCTCAAACTGGTAATTGTATATTTAATATTTTAAACAAAGGTATTCTAAAACTATAGTTATTCTTATATTTAATATCAATTAGACCAAGGGTAATAAGTTTACTGGTATTAAATATTAATGTTTAGGAAGAATTTTATATTTTAATATCATAAATTAATTACAGTTAATGCTATATATATATATTTTAGAACTTGCCTTATTGTAGCTAAATAAGAGGTAAATTCAGGTCAGACATAGTGGCATATAAATTGGCTGTTTGCATTAATAATATATACAACTTCTGGTGTTTTTAATCAGAGTTATATAGAATCATTTGTGGGCTAAGTAGCTTAATTATACTTGTCTGAAAGTTATTTTAAATCTACTGAGATCCAGTAAGATTTGTGTGAAGTATCTTGGTATACTGTTTAACTAAACACTGTTAAGCTAACAGTACATACTCTGGTATTTTATTGTAGTGTTTTAATGTGATTCATTGTGAGTAAAGTTAATTTTAAAGGCATTTCTTTTATGGTCTTTGTAAAGAATATTATAACAGCATAAGCGTGTATAGTCGATTCATAATCTAGTCTCTACTTAATATATTTCAATGTGCTTATAAGGCTAACTAATCTAAGAATTTAGGAATAAATATTAATGTCAATTGTTTTGTATATACATTTTAATTAAAGGTTATTTTAAAGAATAATAATAAATAAAATATATTTATAACCTGGTATATACTAACATATTATCTGGAGGCACTGCAGTAGATATTATTATCTTCATCAAATTGATATAATATATTTTTAGTAAATAGAGATTATTAAAAAAGAAAAAATCTTTTTTTGAAAAATTAATTTAATTTTTTTTATTATTAATGTTTTAAAATTAATATTAATATTTTAAAATTATTTTTTTTTCTCTTGTTGGTCAAAATTGTATTAGCAGTTTAATTTAATTAAATACTAGGCCAAAATAATAATGTCTGTTACTAGAAGTGAATCAATTGAATCTATACATAGTATTGAAATATGTTCCCCAAAATCGCCCGTTTGTCAGGCAGAAACGCTAAAAACAGAAGCCATTACTCACCTTAAAAAGTATTAAGGGAGAATTAGGCGCTTACATTAAGATGCTGAAGACTAAGGCCAAAAATAATGCAAATAATATATGGTGTGGCGAAAGCAAAATATTTCAAGGGCTGTTAAAATTCGGACAACCTTAAAAGCTGAGGAAACGCAACAAAATAATTTTCAAAACTTGGGGTCTGCTCCTCTATGTGAACGATGAAATGTACAATAAGATTGAAGTACCGAATTCACAATTGGAGCAACTGAGGGGTGAAAATTGTTCCTTAAGGTTAGATAAGGAAGAGGCAGAATGAGTCCAGGATAAAATTGATGAGTTTGCCCAAAACGTGGCCACCTTACAAAAATATAACCAGAATTTAATAGCTTTAGATTTGCATAAACAACTTGCACAGAGCCACAAAGTGTTAAGTGAACTAAAAAGGCAGTCTAGAAATAACCCCCCCCCCTCTATTAGCAATAAGGATAATGCAGATACTTTAAAAAACCTAAAAAAATGTATGAGATATGAACTGCAGAATATTAGGGAAGAGTTTAAACAAAGGACCCCTATCGGGTCAGAAATAAACTTCCAACAAAGACAGTCCCCTTATGTCATAAATTCAGGGAACTGCTATACTTCACAGGGGGAGGGCAGTTATAGTAGTGAGTCAGAGGGCGAGGCCAGCTACCCAAATATAATATAATGCTAATTTGCCTAAGGGATCTCCCCATAGTAAAAGGGCAGATAGGGAACGCTCCAACCCTAACAAGAAGGTCCCTAGGAAGACCCAAGATGTGTCTAATAAGGTATATGACACCCCTAAAATAATTACTTTCTTAAATGGGGCAGTACCTAAATTTTCAAAAAAGGAACCACTTCTATAATTGACCACTTAGAAACTTATGCAAATGCTTTATCCATAATGAATGTAAATAGTGAGCAACCAAAAATTAATTTCCTGCCCTGGGTATTTGAAAGTGAACATCACAAATTCTTTGCTTCACTAAAGGATATGAATGTTCATTCCTGGAATGAAACAAAACAACAGTGCAAAACGGAATTTGGTTTTTATTGCACAACCGCTTTTGCTAAAGTTTTGAAATGTGGCGCGAATTAAAGCCCAATTATATTACTTTCTGCACTAAAAAGTGCATACAGTATGGCCGAAGATTACCCCAAATTTGAAGGCTCAGAATTTGTAAATTTATTTTACGAAGCATTGCCCGTGCACATCAAGCTTTATTTGGCTAGAGATTTTGATGAGTACTGCTCATTGGACTGGCTGATCAAAGAGAGTACAAAGTTATACTGTATTCAGCAGTCCAGTGAACAGGGGGTTAAAAGGGAACCAAGGCCCAGACCCAAAATTGTGGCAGAAACTAGGGTGTCACCTAGCCCCCTAAACTAAGAGTCTACAAAGAAAACTTATGCGGAGGTGGCCCAAGAAAACAGGCCTTCCCCACAAAGTTTTAACTCTGCCCCTCCCCCATCAAGGGCTGAGGCACAAAGAGAATATTCTCAAAATGGGGGGCATACCCAGATAAATAATTATCCACAAAGAGATTAAAACCAACAAGGTAATTGGTACCCCCGTAAAAATAAATAGCAAAAGTGGCAAACATAATCTCAGGGTAACCAGACACCCCAAGTAAATAGTGCTCCCCAAGACATTAATGCTGAACAAGTTGAACCCCAAAGACAACCAAGTCAAAATAGAAACAATAGCTATGATTCTGAGTGATCCCAATGATCAAGGAATCAATACCCTGGGATATCAAAAAATCGGTCCATGGGTAAAAAGAGCTTGTATAGTCAAGTGGGCCAACTTAGTACAGAGTTAAGTCAATTATGTACACTATTTACTAATATGAGTCAAGCTTTGATGGCTCAGCACCCTAATAATCCTTTTTAGGGGTACAGCTAGTGGCCAGCAGTGGGCCACAGGCACAGTCATAAATACTGCAGTATTACCTGAGAGAGAGGGAAAAGATATACCAAATGAAATGATAAATGTCAATAATGGTACTAATCATATTTTCTCCCTACAGCCGAGAAACGGATGTTTTAGCTGTTATGACGAGCATCCTCAGCCTGGAAGATCTAACAAACCTCTTCCTTTGCCGTTTTCTCCTAACCTTATTCCCACAGATGCAGTACTGGTAAGAAAGAAAATTCTTCTGCATCAGGTAAGGTGGCGGATTCAGGTAACTCGTGGCGAAGCCTACAGATATGTAATCATGCTAATTGTATGTGTCAAATGGTAGAGACTGCAGGGAGATATTATGTATTAGCTGAGCTCCAGGATTCAGTCTTCAACCCTTTAATGGGATTAATTGATACTGGATCTCAGGCAACTATTTTATCCCACAGGTACTACACACAGCTAAATGAGCTAACACCCCACAAACCTAAACTAAAAGAATTTGATGGTTCACTAATAGGTGTTGGAGGTGACTCTCTCAAAGTCTATGGTATGGCATGGTTAAAACTAAGGCTGGGGAACAGGGTAATAAGACACCCTGTCATTATAGTGGATCTGCTAACTGATTGTTTAATAATTGGTAGTGATCTCCTGAAGCGATTAAGCACCATAATTGATTGCATAAATAAGGTAATTTGGTCACAAGTAAAAAGACCTATTAATTATGACCGGCCCAGTATATCTCTCACCAGACATAACTGTCACGTGGTGGAAGAGAAGCCAGATGCTGTGGAGATTCATTTCAGGAATGACTCTGTACCTGAAATCACTATCCAACAAAGAGATGATCAGACTCCCTTAAGCGGCTCTGATGGTAATACTTTTAAAATTTCACCTGGAAAGATAGCAATTTATTAACCATATATCTCCACAAGGGGGACCCTAAATCCCCTAAAGGGGGAGATCATTCACAATTCCTCACAGAAATTGAGAAAGTTAAAGGTGATCTATTTATCCCTATGCAAGTGCATGACCAAGTATGCCAAATTGAACTTAAAACAGGAAGCTAGCTACATAAGCGAAGGCTTATTAGCACAGATTGCTGGACCTAAAGTGATTAAATATCTTTCTCCCCAAGATCTCTTGGTCCATGACCTGGATGACAAGTGTGAAAGCTATAACATCACAGCTAAGTGTTTATTAGCTATCTCCATAGGTAATAAATCAGCGAAGCACCTGTTTTTAGTTTTAAATTATCCCCATAATCAAATATATATTGGCAACGATGTCTTACATAGATGTGCCATACAAATAGATTTGATTAACTTTTGCCTCTGGAGCAGGTTAAAGGGGGACCCTGAAGTATTTCAGGATGAAAATGCAGCCCTGAAATCAACCCAGCAAATGCCATATGCTGTGACTATGCAGGTGTCTAATGATGTTGTAATCCCTGCTGGGGCTGATAAAATTCTCTTATCCTTACAGGTAAAGAGAGGTTAGAAATTAAAAACTTCTGAATGACTAATATGCCTCTCCCATAGAATGCAAAATCTGGGTGTAACAATGACCCATACTCCTATGGTAAATATTGGAACTATTCCAATACATGTTATTGTGCATAACATGACCCCACAGGATATCACCTTATCCAAGGGAACTACCATAGGATATGCACTGGAATCAAGTTATTACACTTTTGGATTCCAGAATAATGTAATTGGGCTAATACCTGAAGGATACTTAACTGAAGAACAGTTAATAGAACAATCCTTTGCATCTATGCCAGAGGGATTGTTTACAATTCGGTCTATTTATCCTTTCAGCTCAGAGGAAGGCATCTGTAAAATTGAAGAAGCCTCCCTAGTATTTGATCAGCAGATCAAAGAGCAAGAATACCCCAATACCCAGAATCATGGGGGCAATTTAAATTATAATCAAGGGGATCTCACCTCTAGGTTGGAAGAAGCCTATGAGATAGGACAGTCAGAAATCTTTCCGGGATTTCAGCAAATACTCGAAGAGCAAATCTCCTTAGCTAATGGCTGTTCCAGTGAAGATGAACGCCGACAGCTACAAGAACTCCTGATGGAGTACAAGGATATTTTTGCTAGGGGTTCTTATGACTGTGGGACTACAGACTTGCACATTGCAAGAATCCAAACAGATCCCAATGCACCGCCTGTCTTTGCTAAACAATACAGACTTCCTTTAGCCTCATATGATTCTCTCGCAGAAATCATAAGGAACTTGGATGAAAGAGGTATTATCAGACAGGTGCATAGCTCTTACAACAATCCTATTCTAGGTGTTTTTAAGCCCAATGGACAATGGCATTTGTGTGCTTACTTAAGACAGCTAAACAAACATACATGTCTGGCTGGTCTGTGCCATACATTGACCAGTGCCTAGCACAGATGCAGGGATCTAAAATATTCACTGCCATTGATTGTGCACAGGGCTATTTGACCATAAAGGTACATGAGGAGGACCAGTATAAGCTTTCATTCTCTTTCCAAAAGGTCCAGTATGCATTCCAAAGACTCCCGTTTGGATACATAAATTCCGGACATGAATTTGCAGTATTCATGCATAAGGCTATGACGGATGGACTGGAAAGGGAGACCTTATCGTATGTTGCTGACGTTTTAATCAAAAGCACAGACTTTGAAAAACACAACACAGAACTTAAACATGTCCTCAGCCAACTTAGAAGGGCAAGTGTCGAATTATCCCTACAAAAAGCTCAATGGTGCCTCACTTGTGTAAACTTCTTGGGACATGAAGTTACTTCTGAAGGGTTAAATCCTCAGAAGAAATAGGTGGAAGCTATAATAAATTCTAAGAACCCAACTAACTTAAAGGAATTAAGATTATTTCTGGGCATTACAAATTATTCCCGCAAATGTATTGATAATTATGCAGAATTAGCTAAACAACTGCTACTTCTTCTAAAGAAGGATGTGAAATGGCACTGGAGTGAGACTCAAGAAACAGCCATTAGCTTGCTGATCTCCATGACTGTACTGCTAAGAATCATGGGGAAGAGTTATTAGAAGATGATTTCCTTGAGGAACAATTGCTGCCCCCATATAAAATATACAATGAGGACCATTGTCAAACATTACCTTGGGTATATGTTGATGGTTGTTCGTACCATGCCACTATTGATAATGAGCACAGATTAGTCACCGGCATTACCAAACATTTCTGTAGGTTTCAACATTGGACCAAGATCCAGTCAAGTTGCAGAACTAACTGCTGTTCTAAAAACAATTGAGATGGCTATTGAACACGGTATTCATGAATTTGTGATTATTACTGACTCAAATTATGTGCGTGACAGTTTTGTTGAATACCTGCCAACTTGGAAAAGAAATGGCATGCAGAAAACTAACAACAAACCAGTCAAATATGGCAAGTTGTTCTGCAAGATTGATAATCTGGTGGTATCCAATGGGTTAACCATACACTGGAAAAAGAAAAAGGGTCATTCCATGGTTGTAGGTCCTGATAAGGAAAGCAATGGGCTTGCTGATTCATTAGCCAAACATGGAGCCATAACTAGAGAACTCCTTAATATCGATCACTTAATGGGTGCAATTCAGGTAGAAGCCATTACCAGAAACCAGGCTAAACAACAAAGTAAGCCTAACCTAGTGCAATGGAGTCAGGATTCTCCTAGTGAGGACCTGATCACTAGTTAAAAAGAAGACCCCATTATAGGTATCTTCTTTAAGCAAGCAAATAAATAAGCAACCCCATCTCAAAAGAGGACAGTATTGGTAAGGAATATCTTAGAATTTTAATGAAGTCCAGATCACAATTCAAGTTACAGGATGGTTTGTTAATTAGAACCTCCAAAACAGGATTCCAGCAATGGGTGGTACCTACAAAGTTCAGAGGTCTCATGCTTCAACATGCCCATATTCTCCCACATCTGGCCATCGTAGTGCCAAACTCACATATGAAATATTGCGTGACTACGCCTTTTGGCCGCACATGTTAAAGGATGTTCAAACCTACTGTCAAGGTTGTTTAATCTGTCTATGGTACCAACCCACTGCACCAACGCATAGAGCGCCATTGCAGAAAAGGGGGATGGTAATGTCATGGTCAGATATACCATTTGATTTTATTGGTCCAGTAACTAGGTCATCTAGAGGTAACAAATACATGTTAACAGTGACATGCCGGTTCACTAAATGGGTAGAATGCATCAGTGTACCTAACAATAGTGCTGAAACATGCACAGCTTTGCTCATCAACCACGTGTTTTCCAGATTTGGTTTACCCCAGCGAATCGAATCTGATTGGGGAACCCACTTCACTAGCAAAGTGATGACCAAAATGTGGAAAATACTAAGGGTTAAAAGAAAGCTCCATATTGCATATAGAGCTGCCTCAAGTGGTGGTGTAGAGCGTTACAACCAGTCCATTGTGAAAATCCTCAAAAAGTTTGTGAGTGAAAAAGGTAAAGACTGGCATCTACTGTACCGTACATCAGACCAGAACTTATGGAGAACCTAAGGAAGCACCTGCAATATGCCTTTACATTTGCTCAAAGGAACATAGAAAAATCTGCAACTGCCACTAAAACCTATTATAATGTCAAAACGTCCAAAAAGGAATATGAAATTAATGATAAAGTTTATCTTTATAACTTTGGAAGAGATCAGGTTAAGGAGAAGAAATTTCTTCCATCATGGAAGGGTCCTTTTGTCATTACTGACAAAATATCTCCAGTTGCCTATAAAATTAGGAAACATAAAAATTATACTTTTATGGACAAATGGGTTCATATTAATCAGTGCCATCCTAGATCCCAACTACAAGCCATAGAGGGAGAATGAAGTGTCATATCCCCAAATGCACTAAAGAAATATTGTAGTTTAAAGATGCGTAGCTAACGAGCATGAAGTTTGAAAAATAATGGACTCTCTTAAAAATAAGATTGTCTTTGATGTATACCGTCAGTATACTCACTAAGTACCACTGACTTTAAGCCAATTCAAATACATGTGTCCTACATATATTTAAAATTGGAAGGGGGATTAATGTCAAGGTATTGCTGAGTGACATTAGATAAACTGTGCATGTGTCACATAATTTAATAATTCCATTGAGCTAATATCTACCTGATATAAATTGATTTGGCTATAAATACAGCAAACCCCCCTCTCTACCTTATACATCTAAAGGGTTCAAAAGAGAACATTTGGCTCATTAGTTCAGCACAGACCCCTGAGGTGATGGAGACAATATTCTGTGTTTTGGTGGAAGATATGCTCCGAATCCCAGGATGTTTTGTAAGTTAACAGACACTTGTAAAACTCAAGATGTCATTTTAACAGAGGTTCTTTCCTCTATGTAATAAAAGTTATCAGATAATTAACCCCTGTGGATAAACAGACATGATATCTGAGATGGGTCTTTGAGGCTTGAGTGTATACAGAGAAAAACCTGTTTTTACAGAGGAAAATGACCGTTTACACTTATAGGTGTTAAATTTATATCTGCTGAGTTTTAATACACATAAGGCATCTGAATTCAAGTTGCCTACAGACATATGGGAATGATGTGACTTAATCTTCATATAAGATTATATTAACAACATAAATATATATACAGTATCTCACAAAAGTGAGTATACCCCTCACATTTTTGTAAATATTTTATTATATATTTTCATGTGACAACACTGAAAAAAATGACAGTTTGCTACAATTTAAAGTAGTGAGTGTACAGCCTGTATAACAGTGTGAATTTGCTGTCCCCTCAAAATAACTCAACACACAGCCATTAATGTCTAAACCATTGTTAATAAAAGTGAGTACACCCCTAAGCAGAGCATGATCCCCTCCCTTCAGAGACTGAGCAGCAGGGCAGTATTCCAACATGATAAAGACCCCAAACACACCTCCAAGATGACCTCTGCCTTGCTAAAGAAGCTGAGGGTAAAGGTGATGGACTGGCCAAGCATGTCTCCAGACCTAAACCCTATTGAGCCTCTGTGGGGCATCCTCAAATGGAAGGTGGGGGAGCGCAAGGTCTCTAACATCCACCAGCTCCATGATGTTGTCATGGACGAGTGGAAGAGGACTCCAGTGGCAACCTGTGAAGCTCTTGTGAACTCCATGCCCAAGAAGGTTAAGGCAGTGCTGAAAAATAAGGGTGGCCACACAAAATATTGACACTTTGGGCCCTATTTGGACATTTCCACATAGGGGTGTACTCACTTTTGTTGCTAACGGTTTAGACATTAATGGCTGTGTGTTGAGTTATTTTGAGGGGAAAGCAACTTTACACTGTTATACAGACTGTACACTAACTACTTTACATTTTGGCAAAGTGTCATTTCTTCAGTGTTGCAACATGAAAAGATATAATAAAATATTTACAAAAATGTGAGGGGTGTACTCACTTTTGTGAGACAATATATATATATATATATATATATATGAGTAGAATGTGCCCACTCAGTGTAAATGAGTGGAGACAAGCGTTACTCCTATGAATGCGCTAGTCAATGGTCTGAGAATCTGATAAGACAGCTATTTGGTACAAATATTTAGCAAGAGACACAGTCTATGAAATATAAGAAAATAAGATACAGAGGGTAAACAGCGCTTATAGATAATCCTAAATATAGTATGTAATTGAGTCACAGTGGTAAAGATAAACAATATGCATATGTATATAAATATATAGTCTTTGATTGAAGAACAAAGTGGTGAGATCCAAGTGTGGTGCAAGTGTATTAGATACCCTTACCAAATATTACCCCAATCGTATGAGGTAAGTTTGCCGCATTGGAGGGTGTATCTGGTAGTTGGTGAATCCTGGATGGTATGATCTGTATTATTCAGCTGCCTCTTGGAGTAGAAGGAGGTGTAGGTCCCTCTGTACTGGTCTCTTTAGGAAACTTCCTGTGCTTGTTGCCTCTTGGAGCTTTGCTTAACTGTCTTGGTATAAACTTTTCTTGTCCGGATGTGTACCTTCAAAGGGAAAGAAGTGCATTTGACAAAGTTCTTGTTCCAGTACTTGTGAGAGTCTGATCTAATTACCACAGAGAGAAGGCAGACAGATGGCAAACTCGGCAGCACCTTGTATTCAGTCAGCAGGACATTAGAGAAATGCTCTCTGTGACATTTTGCTCAAGATGTTCCAGCACATAAATATAAAATCTTGCAATTGATTGGCAGGGAGCAATGGTACAGCACTTCTTTCCCTTTGAAGGTACACATCCGGACAAGAAAAGTTTATACCAAGACAGTTAAGCAAAGCTCCAAGAGGCAACAAGCACAGAAAGTTTCCTAAAGAGACCAGTACAGAGGGACCTACACCTCCTTCTACTCCAAGAGGCAGCTGAATAATACAGATCATACCATCCAGGATTCACCAACTACCAGATACACCCTCCAATGCGGCAAACTTACCTCATACGATTGGGGTAATTTTTGGTAAGGGTATCTAATACACTTTCACCACACTTGGATCTCACCACTTTGTTCTTCAATGAAAGACTATATATTTATATACATATGCATATTGTTTATCTTTACCACTGTGACTCAATTACATACTATATTTAGGATTATCTATAAGCGCTGTTTACCCTCTGTATCATATATATATATATATACACAGTATATATTTATTGATCTGAAACATACTATATTGGATAAATATTTGCTGTATTGAATGGCTGCATTAGTGAATTTGACGTGTGTTCCTTGAAAGCATAGTAGTCTTAAGGATTTGAAGTTCGGACAAATTATCTATACAGTTTTCAAACATTTAATATGTGCCTCAGACTGTCCAAATAATAGGTACAAATAAATGGATATGAGATTGTCTGTTTGTATAATATTAAATATGAATATTTGCTGAAGTTAATAAGTAGCTATACAGTCAATTTAAAATATCCAATTTATTTCAAAATAATAACATCTGTTTCTTTTTATTTTTCAGACATGTAACAAACCAACAAGCTGTCCTGTGAATATTTGTCCTAAACATAAGTCCAGATACTGGATATTACAATGATATCCACAAGCATACTGTATTTATATAAATATGAGACAACAATAGAAATGCAACCTTAAAGGCATCTTCTAAAATATTATACGTAACATACTCATGTTTAGTCTCTATAAATACATGCTAAATTGTATTAGATTGGAAACATATAGGCTGACCAGATAATATTATTAATATCAGAAAATAGTGAGTACATTAAATATAAAATTAAAAGATATAATATACTGTTAGCGGTGTTAAAAATGAAACTGTTTGTCTTCGTCTGCTGCCCCCGATGGCCTAAATCCAGTATTACAGCCAAAAGGCATTTGGCTGTTGAAAATCACATTTCCCAGTAGCCAATCAGAGAAAAAGCGTATCCAAATCTATTGAATGATTAAGAAATGGGTAGGAGTTTGGTCTCAGACAAAAACTCCCTGCACACAGAGAAAAGAAAGTTGGCTGAAATTTTTTTCTTGGTAATTTTTGCAATCCTGCTTGCTGCCATTTTTGCTTATAGAGAGACCAGTGTGTGAACACAGTTTTCTGTAAGACAAATACGTTGGGACACTCTTTGTGGATAAGAGACTATCAAGATTAAATCTCTTACAAATGTGCATAATTCCCCTAAGACATATGACAATAGACATATTTCGATATTAACTGAAATCTCAAACTGGTGACTGGTAAAGTATAAGTAATTGTATATTTAATATTTTAAACAAAGGTATTCTAAAACTATAGGTATATTGTAGTTGTGATTTAAAAGGAGGATTTATTCTTATATTTAATAATTATTAGACCAAGGGTAATAAGTATACTATATTAAGTATACTATATTAATGTTTAGGAAGAATTTTGTATTTTAATATCATAAATTAATTACAGTTATTGCTATATATATATTTTAGAACTTGCCTTATTGTAGCTAAATAAAAGGTAAATTCAGGTCAGACATATTGGCATATAAATTGGCTGTTTGCATTAATAATATATACAACTTCTGGTGTTTTTAATCAGTTATATAGAATCATTTGTGGGCTAAGTAGCTTAATTATATTTGTCTGAAAGTTATCTTAAATCCATTGAAATCCAGTAAGATTTATGTGAAGTATCTTTTTATACTGTTTAACTAAACACTGTTAAGCTAACAGTCCATACTCTGGTATTTTATTGTGGTATTTTAATGTGATTCATTGTGAGTTAAGTTAATTTTAAAGGTATATCTTTTATGATCTTTGTAAAGAATATTATAACAGCATAAGTGTTTATAGTAGATTCATAATCTAGTCTCTACTTAATATATTTCAATGTGTTTATAAGGCTAACTAATTTAAGAAATTAGTAATAAATATTTATTTCAATTGTTTCGTATAACCAAATATATAAGGGAGAAATGCAACAGAGCATCAAACCCAATAGGGGGCGCTTCCTTGGTATATATATATATATATATTAATAAAATCAGACAGTGATAATACTCAATGGTAAATATACATTTGATAAACTAACAATCTAACAATATATAATATAATATAATACAAACCCAAAACAAAAAAACTAATTAGCACCAACCAACAAAAAAATACAATGTTAAAAAGTCTTTGGATTCCAACGGTCTGGCCACTCTCTGTAAATAGGATGGTCAATCCCTGGGATTTGAGATTCTGAAGGAGAAAAAACACAGAGGAGCCAACATAGCCTAGTATCGCCAGGCAGATAAATATATATAAATAGGAGAGTAGGTACTCACAAAAGCAGCGCCCCCAATGGTGCTAGTGGAGCAGACTGGAACTTTGTAGTGGTCCAGCTCACTGTGGAAGGCCTTCTGGGCATGAAGATAAGAGCTTGATCCACGAAACCTCACAGATGCCTATTATAGGTTACAAAAAAAAGAGCTACCATAGCCTAGTACAGTCCAGTAAGGTGTATAGGAGATATAAAGTCACACTTACAATAAGTGCTGCACCTCCAGGTGCAGTAACAACAAGCTGGGACCCCTCAGTCACTCAGTAGACCACTCTCTTGGTGAACAGGATCCTCACAAGAAAGCCACAAACCGGCGTGAAAGTATCCCAAACAACAGCAAGTGAATAAAAAAAAACATGTCATTATTTAAAATCAAAGCAAAGCATTTCTCAGCCTCTCAGGGGCTGTTTCCTCAGGCTATTCAATGTGAAAATGAAAATACACTTGCTATTTAACAGAGCTGTCCTAATCAACCATTGGTTAATTGGTAATTATCCACAGCCATGTGTAAAATGCTATTGCTATGGTCGTCATGGTAACTATTAAAAACTCCCATTTGTGTAAATATCAGTTGGTTGTTATAAATCAAGGCTATCATGTAGACCCCACATCAGCAGTGATACCAAACAAATATATATATATATATATACATTTATATACACGTATATACATACACACACACATATATATATATATATATATATTTATATATATATATATATATATATATAAAAACATTGATAAAATACACCTTAAAACATATAATATATACTCAATATATACAGTCAATTATATACATATCCAAAAGCACATCCAAAAGTGTATATACATTTTAATTGGAGATTATTTTAAAGAATAATAATAAATAAAATATTTTTATAACCTGATATATACCAACAGTGCTCAGCTTTGAAAACAACGACTATTATCCCAAACTGAAATGAAGAAAAAGACAAGGGGCGCCTCATAGTGGGATTTGTAATTACAAATGGATCTGTATCAAGAGAAATGAAAACTACTCACAAGAATAGTGGCACCATTAAACGAATAAAGTGCTATCAGGCAGACTGACGTTTATGCAGCAGTCAGTACGCTGTGGGTCTCTGTATGTTTAACCCGGCAGATCTGGATACAAGTTGTCACACAGCCATCTTCCCAAGCTGGAGACCGGGTTCAGGTTTATACCTCAACAGGATATCAGTGTCTACCTCAGCAGGATATCAACGTGTGCCTTGCCAAGCTAGAATATCAGCGTGTCCAGCTGAATGGATGCAGCATACAGGTGTCTCTTAAACACAGGATCCGTGATCAGCTGCAAACTTAACCATAAGATGCAACGGAAAGAGTTACACAGTGTGGACAGATTTGGGGTAACCACAAAAACCAGGTTGTAGTTTAAGAAATGTTTATTGTTTTGCAACTCGTTTCTCGGTCAACACAGGACTGTTTCATCAGGCATAAAAAAGAAATGTAACAGTCTCTATTTAAACCTAAAATGACTCGGAAGTGGTTGGTGAAAGTTGGGTCAACTTTGCTGACATAGTGTAGCAATCTAAATAAAGAATAGCTACATAAAATTATCATCATGTACAATATGATACATAATAGTATAAACATGACAAAAAAAACGAACAAAAAAAAAAGCATAATACAAATCGATAAAATTATTATTTAAAATTGTTTGCTCTCCGCTATATATATGTAGAATAAAAACTGACAAAAGTTGCATCATTTAAAATCACAATATAAAATGCGAAAGTGCCAAAAACATAGGCAATTACATGTTAAAAACGAACGCCTAGATTTAGAGTTCTGCAGTAGCCGTCAAAAGCAGTGTTAAGGGGTCCTAACGCTGCTTTTTACCGCCCGCTGGTATTTAGAGTCAGCCAGGAAAGGGTCTAACGCTCACTTTCCAGCCGCGACTTTTCCATACCGCAGATCCCCTTACGCCAATTACGTATCCTATCTTTTCAATGGGATCTTCCTAACGCCGGTATTTAGAGTCTTGGCTGAAGTGAGCAGTAGACCCTCTACCGACAAGACTCCAGCCGCTGAAAAAAGTCAGTAGTTAAAAATGTTCTGGGCTAACGCCGGTTCATAAAGCTCTTAACTACTGTGCTCTAAAGTACACTAACACCCATAAACTACCTATGTACCCCTAAACCGAGGCCCCCCCACATCGCCGCCACTATAATAAATTTTTTTAACCCCTAATCTGCCGACCGCACATCGCCGCCACCTACATGTACCCCTAATATGCTGCCCCTAACAGCTGATTTCTTTGGGGCATGCTCCGCAAAAAGCCCTTTTAAGGGCTGGTAAGGTAATAGAGCTGTTAACTTTTTTAATTTAGATTAGGGTAGGGAATTTTTTTTATTTTGGGGGTGTTTGTTATTTTATTAGGCGGCTTAGAGTAGGTGTAATTATCTTAAAATTCTTGTAATCTTTTTTTATTTTTTGTAATTTAGTGTTTGTTTTTTTAGTTTAGTTTAGTTTATTTAATTGTATGTAATTGTAGTTTATTTTATTAATTTATTGATAGTGTAGTGTTAGGTTTAATTGTAACTTAGGTTAGGATTTATTTTACAGGTAATTTTGTAATTATTTTAACTAGGTAGCTATTAAATAGTTATTAACTATTTAATAGCTATTGTACCTAGTTAAAATAAATCAAAGTTGCCTGTAAAATAAATATAAATCCTAAAATAGCTACAATATAATTATTAGTTATATTGTAGCTATATTAGGGTTTATTTTACAGGTAAGTATTTAGCTTTAAATAGGAATACTTTATTAAATAAGAGTTAATTTATTTCGTTAGATTAAAATTATATTTAATTTAGGGGGGTGTTAGGGTTAGGGTTAGACTTAGCTTTAGGGGTTAATACATTTATTATAGTAGCGGCGAGGTCCGGTCGGCAGATTAGGGGTTAATACTTGAAGTTAGGTGTCGGCGATGTTAGGGAGGGCAGATTAGGGGAAAATACTATTTATTATAGGGTTTGCGAGGCGGGAGTGCGGCAGTTTAGGGGTTAATACATTTATTAGAGTGGCGGTGAGGTCCGGTCAGCAGATTAGGGGTTAATAAGTGTAGGTAAGGTAGCGGCGACGTTGGGGGGGGGCAGATTAGGGGTTAATAAATATTATGTAGGTGTCGGCGATGTTAGGGGCAGCAGATTAGGGGTACATAGGTATAATGTAGGTTGCGGCGGTGTCCAGAGCGGCAGATTAGGGGTTAATAATATAATGCAGGTGTTAGCGATAGCGGGGGCGGCAGATTAGGGGTTAATAAGTGTAAAGTTAGGGGTGTTTAGACTCGGGGTTCATGTTAGGGTGTTAGGTGCAGACTTAGAAAGTGTTTCCCCATAGGAAACAATGGGGCTGCGTTAGGAGCTGAACGCTGCTTTTTTGCAGGTGTTAGTTTTTTTTTCAGCCCAAACTGCCCCATTGTTTCCTATGGGGGAATCGTGCACGAGCACGTTTTTCCATCTAGCCGCTACCGTAAGCAACGCTGGTATTGAGAGTTGAAGTGGAGGTAAATATGCCTGTACGCTCCCTTTTTGGAGCCTAACGCAGCTCTTCAGAGAACTCTCAATACTAGCGTTGTTTAGAAGCAGCGCTAGAAAAAAAACACACGTAGCTAACGCACCCCTTTGGCAGCAAAACTCTAAATCTAGGTGCAAGATAATATAGATCGATAAACAATGTATTAATCTGTATGATATTAAATAACAAATTACCAAGTGACTGATTTAAAAAGAGAAAAGTGTATATGTAAAAATAGAGGTTTGAAAGTGAAATCTACTATAACACAATAGAATATTACTAAGCAATATTATTAGAGAATGTGGTTTCTAAAAATTATATATATATTAGGTGACTAATTGTGATGAGAAAATAATAAAAGGTAATTTGGAAAATCTCATGGTGAGCGTGATGTATAGATCACAATTATGTGATCATAAATAATGTATGAATACAATCTCGTTATCATGCGTGTGATATAAATGTAATGAATTATAATATAATAATTTCATTCCTCCACAGGAGGAATGAAATGAATAAGATGATAAAAATTATTAAAAGTGATTAAAAATAAATGCACTTTAGGTAAAAGCAGCAAGATCAACATTTGCATTGAAACCTAAAGGATACAGAGTTTTTAATCTCTGTATCCATTAGGTCTCTTGCTCTCTGAGTTTAACAAGACGATCATAATCAGTAGAGGGGGGAACATAATCAATGGGAATGAATATAAAAATATCGGACTTGCCATCGTGTATCATTTCGCAATGATTCGGTATACTGTGTTTAATTTTGGTTTTCTTACAGTTTTTACAGTTGCGAAAATGTTCACCCCAACGGGTGCGTACTTTTCTAATGGTACGACCTATGTACTGTACCCCACAAATACAGTCTAATAAATAAACAACATGGCTTGACTCACAACTGAATCGATTGGAGATTTTAAATTCTTCCCCAGTGATATTAGATTTAAACAATTTTTTTGTGAGTAAATATTTACAAGCATTACAACCCCTTTTTCCACATTTATATGAACCAGTGAGTCCCACAAAATTGGGTCTAATTTTTTAATCTTTTTCTTTGATAAAGTGACAATGTTTTACTCTTTTACTAGGTGCTAATTTGTTTCTCAGGGTAGGTGCTCTCCTATAGACTATTTTAGGTCTGTCTCCTAGTATATTTTTTAAGAAGGGATCTTTTTGAATCATTTTCCAATGTTTATTAAGTATATTACGAATCTTATTGAAGTTACTGTTATATTGTGTGATGAACAGTGGTTCACTATTTGTATTACTCGTATTTTCAACTGGTTCAATGTTAACACCATTTTAAATTTAAAAAAAAAAGAGGTTTCTATCTAAGTTTCGAGATCTTTCTAAACAATAATCAAGTAGGTCCCTAGGATATCCCTTATCTATAAGACGCTGATATAAAATTGTGCTTTGTCTTTCAAAGTTATCAGAATTTGAACAATTTCTGTGAATTCTTTTAAGTTGGCTGAAGGGAATGTTCCTCTTCCATCCCATATAGTGGTTGCTGGAAAATTCTAAATAGCTGTTGCTATCCACTTTTTTGAAAAAGGTCTGGGTGATAATTTTTCCAGTCCTATCCCAACTTAATAGCAAATCTAAATATTCTATGGATGTATTTTGGATGTTTGCTGAAAATGACAGACCCATATGATTATCATTAAGGGATTGAACTAGATTATTTGCCTGGGTGGCATCTCCTCTCATTATGAATATCAGATCGTCAATATAACGGCCATAGTATACTAGGCTAGCCCCATAGTCAGAAGAATAAATATATTTCTCTTCAAAAATATCCATGTAAAGGTTTGCAAAACTCGGGGCGAACCTGGTACCCATGGCCGTGCCTTTTACTTGCAGGTAAAATTAATCTTGATATATAAAATAATTATGTTTTAAAATAAATTTGATGCCCTCTTTTTGTAATACTGGCATGTATAAGTCTTTCTTCAGAAAAATGGAAACTGCATTGATACCCATTTCATGTGGAATTTTGGAATACAGTGAACTCACATCACATGTGATCCATATTAGATCATCATTGTTAATGATGTTTCTAAGATGGTAAATGAGATGAGACAATCTTTAATGTAAGAAGGTACATATTTCTGTAAGTATTGGTCTAAATAGTATGAAAGATTATATGTTAGATTGCCAATTCCGGCTATAATAGGGCAACCAGGTGGATTTTTGGCATCTTTGTGAAGCTTTGGAAGATGGTAGTAATGTGCTACACTTGGGATTGTCACCTTAAGAAAATCTCTCATCTTTATTTAAAATGCCCAAAGAGATACCTTTTTGTATTAGGATGTTATATGTTTTTAAAAAAGCTGTAGTGGGATTATAGGGAATTTCTCTATAGTATTCAGTATCTTGTAAGATCCTGTTGGCTTCTTGTAAATAATATTTGAGATCTTGTAAAACGATGCCTCCGCACTTGTCGGCATCTCTAATGATCAGATTCTTATTGTTTTCTAATGACCATAGTGCTGTCTGTTCGCTCGTATGCATGTAAAACTTTTTTTTTATAATTCTTAGATAGTTTTTTGAAGTCTTCCATAAATAAGCTTTGATATAGTTCAATATGGTGATTAGTAGAGAATGTAGGTGTAAATTGGGATTTAGTTTTAATATCAGTCACCTAGATTTAGAGTTCTGCATTAGCCGTCCAAACCAGCGTTAGGGGGTCCTAACACTGGTTTTTACCGCCCGCTGGTATTTAGAGTCAGTCAGGAAAGGGTCTAATGCTCACTTTCCAGCCGCGACTTTTCCATACCGCAGATCCCCTTACGTCAATTGAGTATCCTATCTTTTCAATGGGATCTTTCTAATGCCGGTATTTAGAGTCTTGGCTGAAATGAGCGTTAGAACTCTAACGACCAAACTCCAGCCGCAGAAAAAAGCCAGGAGTTAAGAGCTTTCTGGGCTAACGCCGGTTCATAAAGCTCTTAACTACTGTGCTCTAAAGTACACTAACACCCATAAACTACCTATGTACCCCTAAACTGAGGTCCCCCACATCGCCGCCACTCTATTAAATTTTTTTAACCCCTAATCTGCCGACCGCACACCGCCGCAACCTACATTATCCCTATGTACCCCTAATCTGCTGCCCCTAACATCGCCGACCCCATCATAATATTTATTACCCCCTAATCTGCCCCCCCCAACGTCGCCGCTACCTACCTACACTTTTTAACCCCTAATCTGCCGACCGGACCTCGCCGCTACTATAATAAATGTATTAACCCCTAAACCGCCTCACTCCCGCCTCAAAAACCCTATAATACATTTTATTAACCCCTAATCTGCCCTCCATAACATCGCCGACACCTAACTTCAAGTATTAACCCCTAATCTGCCGACCGGACCTCGCTGCTACTCTAATAAATGTATTAACCCCTAAAGCTAACCCTAACCCTAACACCCCCCTAAGTTAAATATAATTTAAATCTAACGAAATAAAATAAATCTTATTAAATAAATTAATCCTATTTAAAGCTAAATACTTACCTGTAAAATAAATCCTAATATAGCTACAATATAACGAATAATTATATTGTAGCTATTTTCGGATTTATATTTATTTTACAGGCAACTTTGTATTTATTTTAACTAGGTACAATAGCTATTAAATAGTTAATAACTATTTAATAGCTACCTAGTTAAAATAATTACAAAATTACCTGTAAAATAAATCCTAACCTAAGTTACAATTAAACCTAACACTACACTATAATTAAATTAATTAAATAAACTACCTACTATTATCTACAATTAAATCAACTAAACTAAATTACAAAAAAACCAAACACTAAATTACAAAAAAATAAAAAAGATTACAAGAATTTTAAACTAATTACAGCCCCCTAAAAAAATAACAAAGCCCACCAAAATAAAAAAAATGCCCTACCCTATTCTAAAATAAACATTTTACAGCTCTTTTACCTTACCAGTCCCTTAAAGGAACTTTCATTCGTCGGGAGTCGCCGGAAGAAGAGGATGGATCCACGTCGGCTGCTTCAAGATGGTCCCGCTGGTAAGGTAAAAGAGCTGTAAAATTTTTATTTTAGAATAGGGTAGGGCATTTTTTTATTTTGGGGGGCTTAGAGTAGGTGTAATTAGTTTAAAATTCTTGTAATCTTTTTTTATTTTTTGTAATTTAGTGTTTGTTTTTTTTGTAATTTAGTTTAGTTGATTTAATTGTAGATAATTGTAGGTAGTTTATTTAATTAATTTAATTATAGTGTAGTGGTTTAATTGTAACTTAGGTTAGGATTTATTTTACAGGTAATTTTGTAATTATTTTAACTAGGTAGCTATTAAATAGTTATTAACTATTTAATAGCTATTGTACCTAGTTAAAATAAATACAAAGTTGCCTGTAAAATAAATATAAATCCTAAAATAGCTACAATGTAATTATTCGTTATAGTGTAGCTATATTAGGGTTTATTTTACAAGTAAGTATTTAGCTTTAAATAGCATTAATTTATTTAATAATATTTATTTTATTTCGTTAGATTTAAATTATATTTAACTTAGGGGGGGTGTTAGGGTTAGGGTTAGACTTAGCTTTAGGGGTTAATACATTTATTAGAATAGCGGTGAGGTCCGGTCTGCAGATTTGGGGTTAATACTTGAAGTTAGGTGTTGGCAAGGTTAGGGAATGCAGATTAGGGGTTAATAATATTTATTATAGGGTTTTTGAGGTGGGAGTGAGGCGGTTTAGGGGTTAATACATTTATTAGAGTTGCGGCGAGGTCCGGTCGGCAGATTAGGGGTTAATAAGTGTAGGTAGGTAGCGGCGACGTTGGGGGGGGGCAGATTAGGGGTTAATAAATATAATATAGGGGTCAGCAATGTTAGGGGCAGCAGATTAGGGGTACATAGCTATAATGTAGGTTGCGGCGGTGTATGGAGCGGCAGATTAGGGGTTAATAATAATATACAGGGGTCAGCGATAGCGGGGGTGGAAGATTAGGGGTTAATAAGTGTAAGGTTAGGGGTGTTTAGACACGGGTACATGTTAGATTGTTAGGTGCAGACTTAGGAAGTGTTTCCCCATAGAAAACAATGGGGCTGCGTTAGGAGCTGAACGCTGCTTTTTTGCAGGTGTTAGGTTTTTTTTCAGCTCAAACTACCCCATTGTTTCCTATGGGGGAATCGTGCACGAGCACATTTTTTAAGCTGGGCGCGTCCGTAAGCACCTCTGGTATTGAGAGTTGAAGTGGTGGTAAATATGCTATACGCTCCCTTTTTGGAGCCTAACATAGCCCTTCAGAGAACTCTAAATACCAGCTGTATTTAAAAGGTGCGGGGGAAAAAATACACGCGTAGCTAACGCACCCCTTTGGCCGCAAAACTCTAAATCTAGCCGAGTGTGAATAAAATCCTCAAACAAGTGGGTTGTTAAAGCATCCGTTTCTGCATATATAACATTCATATTTTTGTTAGGTGTCATATTATCCACTGTGATAGTTTGTGCATCGTTAGAGTTGCGATTTTTTTGTTGTTTAAGTTTCTTCTCTGCAAAGAATTTTTGTAAGGATAATTTCCGTGTGTATTTATTAATGTCTACAAATAAGTGAAAAAGATTATGTGGGTTTGGAGGGCAGTATGATAGACCTTTGTTTAGAACTTGTTTTTCATTAGTTGTGAGTATATGGGAAGATAAATTGAAGATGCCATGTTCTAATTTTGATAATTTTTCTTTTTTGGTGGAAATACCTCTTCCTCTTGAACCTCTTGTTCTGTGTGATATGGTCTTTTTCGTTGTTTTCCTACACTTGAATCGGTTTGTAGGAGAGGGTATCTTTGGTATTCTGGACCCCTCTCTAAAAAAGAAGGGAGTTCCTATGAGGTGCTAGGAGCATTGTCTTCATCTGATATTGAATTATGAGCACTATATCTGTTGTGGTGTGTGAATTCTTCTGATATTGAAATTTGTTTGAGTTGATATGTATGTGGCTTAATTATATGATCTCTTGTGTTTCAATGAGGATAGTTTTCACAATCCTCCTTATCGATTGTTGGTTTGTAATGTGAATGATATGTGTTATATGAAGTACCCTGATGATGTTGGTTTATGTCAGGTTGATTGTATCTGTGACCATGATTACCATGGTGGTTCGAGTAATTGGATCTTTAGCCATTATTTGGATTATAATATGTGTTATTATAAGTTCTATATGGTTGTCTTTTATAATTTTTATTATTATTTTTAACTGTAATCCACCCTTTTGTCTCTATTTCTCGGGAAGCATAATAATTAGTGCTTTTTTTTATTCCCATTATTCGAGCTTGCAGATTGTGGTGCACTTTCTTTTTCAGCTTTATTATAATTATAAATCTGATTATTATTATTATAATCAGTTTGATCTCTCTGTAGTTTTTTATTTTTCCTTTGTACTATATCATCTTGATATTTATCAGTGCGTTCATTAACCCCTTTAAGTGTTTTCTCATATTCGGGAGTAGATGAATGAACTGTCAAATGTTTTTTACTGCATATGTCTGTAAGTTTCCGTCTGTGTTCAATGAGGATTTTAATCAAGCTAAAAGAGCAGTCATCTAAGGCATTATACAATTTTTCCAAAAGGTCTGCATCTTCCTTAAAGGATCAATGTTTCAAAATACGCAGACCTCTTGGAATTTGTTTAATCTCAATGTATTTTTATAGTGTGGTTAAATCCCACCAATGTCGATGTTCCTTCACTAGTTCTTCTTCTAATAAATAAAATAAATCTTTCATGGATTTTAGAATATTGGGATCTGAGTATGTTTCTAAGGTCACAGTATTACCCTGCAAATTGTAGTTGTAGTTTTTTTGTTTCTATCCTCTTTAGATTGCATATTTAAATGAAGGCTTAAGCAAGTTATCCTCTGAAAAACACCAGCGTATATACAATTATGAAAGATAATCCAAAAGGAAAATCTAAGAGGAAGCGCGTGTCAAGTAAAAGTGGAATGCAGTGTTTATCAAGAAAGTAATATACAGTGATGTCTAGTAGGTGTGTGCTAAATTAATAAATGCAGATTATAAATGAATCCTCAAAAATTTGACCATGTGATCAAAAATAATAATAATAATGATGATAGGACCAAATAGAAAATACTGGGAACAAATAAACTGTGAACAAATAAACAGTGAAGATTATATTATCATATGTTATTGTCCCAGATTAGTGATGCAAAAGTCTCTTGTGATAAAATAAAACGGCAAGCTCCTCTTGTGTCCCACGGTGTAATGGTTCAAGGATACTAAAATAAAGAAAAAGACAAGGGGCGTCTCATAGTGTGATTTGTAATTACAAATGGATCTGTATCAAGAGAAATTGATTGTGCTCTATACATCACGCTCACCATGAGATTTTCCAAATTAACTTTTATTATTTTTTTATCACAATTATTCACCTAATATATATACAGTATATCTTTTAGAAACCACATTCTCTAATGATATTGTTTAGTAATATTCTATTGAGTTATAGTAGATTTCACTTTCAAACCTTTATTTTTACATATACACTATTCTCTTTTTAAGTCAGTCACTTGGTAATTTGTTATTTAATATCATACAGATTAATACATAGTTTATCAATCTATATGATATTAGTTTTTAACATGTAATTGCCTATATTTTTGGCACTTTCACATTTTATATTTTGATTTTAAATGATGCAACTTTTGTCAGTTTTTATTCGACATATATATAGCGGAGAGCAAACAATTTTCGTTATCCCTATATACAAGTTTAAATAATAATTTTATTGATTTGTATTATGATTATTTTTTTGTCATGTTTATACTATTATGTATCATATTGTACATGATGATAATTTTATGTAGCTATTCTTTATTTAGATTGCTACACTATGTCAGCAAAGTTGACCCAATTTTTTGGGACTCACTGGTTCATATAAATGTGGAAAAAGGGGTTGTAATGCTTGTCAATATTTACTAAAAAAAAAAATCGTTTAAATCAAATATCACTGGGGAAGAATTAAAAATTTCCAATCGATTCAGTTGTGAGTCAAGCCATGTAGTTTATTTATTAGACTGTATTTGTGGGGTACAGTACATAGGTCATACCATTAGAAAAGTATGCACCCGTTGGGGTGAACATTTTCGCAACTGTAAAAACTGTAAGAAAACCAAAATTAAACACAGTGTACCGAATCATTGTGAAATGATACACAATGGCAAGTCTGATATTTTTAGATTCATTCCCATTGATTATGTTCCCCCCTCTACTGATTATGATCGTCTTATTAAACTCAGAGAGCAAGAGACCTAATGGATACAGAGATTAAAAACTCTGTATCCTTTAGGTCTCAATGCAAATGTTGATCTTGTTGCTTTTACCTAAAGTGCATTTATTTTTAATCACTTTAAATAATTTTTATCATCTTATTAATTTCATTCCTCCTGTGGAGGAATGAAATTATTATATTATAATTCATTACATTTATATCACACACATGATAACGAGATTGTATTCATACGTTATTTATGATCACATAATTGTGATCTATACATCACACTCACCATGAGATTTTCCAAATGACCTTTTATTCGCCTAGATTTAGAGTTCTGCGTTAGCTGTCAAAACCAGCGTTAGGGGGTCCTAACGCTGGTTTTTACCGCCCGCTGGCATTTAGAGTCAGTCAGGAAAGGGTCTAACGCTCACTTTCCAGCCGCGACTTTTCCATACCGCAGATCCCCCTACGCCAATTAGCGTAGCCTATCTTTTCAATGGGATCTGCCTAACGCCAGTATTTAGAGTCTTGGCTGAAGTGAGCGTTAGAAATCTAATGACAAAACTCCAGCCGCAGAGAAAAGCCAGGAGTTAAGAGCTTTCTGGGCTAACGCCGGTTCATAAAGCTCTTAACTACTGTGCTCTAAAGTACACTAACACCCATAAACTACCTATGTACCCCTAAACCGAGGCCCCCCCCCACATCGCCGCCACTCTATTAATTTTTTTTAACCCCTAACCCCCCCGCACACCGCCGCAAATTATCCCTATGAACCCCTAATCTGCTGCCCCTAACACCGCCGACACCTACATAATATTTATTAACCCCTAATCTGCCCCCCCAACGTCGCCGCTACCTTACATACAATTATTAACCCCTAATCTGCCGACCGGACCTCACCGCTACTCTAATAAATGTATTAACCCCTAAAGCTAAGTCTAACCCTAACCCTAACACCCCCCTAAATTAAATATAATTTAAATCTAACGAAATAAAATAAATCTTATTAAATAAATTATTCCTATTTAAAGCTAAATACTTACCTGTAAAATAAACCCTAATATAGCTACAATATAAATAATAATTATATTGTAGCTATTTTAGGATTAATATTTATTTTACAGGCAACTTTGTATTTATTTTAACCAGGTACAATAGCTATTAAATAGTTAATAACTATTTAATAGCTACCTAGTTAAAATAATTACAAAATTACCTGTAAAATAAATCCTAACCTAAGTTACAATTAAACCTAACACTACACTATCATTAAATAAATTAAATAGAAATACCTACAAATAAATACAAATAAATACACTAACTAAAGTTCAAAAAATAAAAAAAGAACTAAGTTACAAAAAATAAAAAAATAATTTACAAACATTATAAAAATATTACAACAATTTTAAGCTAATTACACCTACTCTAAGCCCCCTAATAAAATAACAAAGCCCTCCAAAATAAAAAAATGCCCTACCCTATTCTAAAATAAAAATGGAAAAGCTCTTTTACCTTACCAGCCCTTAAAAGGGTCTTTTGCGGGGCATGCCCCAAAGAATTCTGCTCTTTTGCCTGTAAAAAAAGCATACAATACCCTCCCCCCAACATTACAACCCACCACCCACATACCCCTAATCTAACCCAAACCCCCCTTAAATAAACCTAACACTAAGCCACTGAAGATCTTCCTACCTTATCTTCACCACGCCGGGTATCACCGATCCGTCCAGAAGAGGCTCCGAAGTCTTCATCCTATCCGGGCGATGTCTTCATCCAAGCGGGGGCTGAAGAGGTCCATCATCCGGCTGAAGTCTTCATCCAAGCGGGGGCTGAAGAGGTCCATCATCCAGCTGAAGTCTTCATCCAAGTGGGGGCTGAAGAGGTCCATCATCCAGCTGAAGTCTTCATCCAAGCGGGGGCTGAAGAGGTCCATCATCCGGCTGAAGTCTTCTATAAAGAGGCATCTTCAATCTTCTTTCTTCCGGCTCCATCTTCATCCCGCCGACGCAGAACATCCTTCTTCACCGACGAACTCCCGACGAATGAAGGTTCCTTTAAGGGACGTCATCCAAGATGGCGTCCCTCAAATTCCGATTGGCTGATTGGATTCTATTTGCCAATCGGAATTAAGGTAGGAAAATTCTGATTGGCTGATGGAATCAGCCAATCAGATTCAAGTTCAATCCGATTGGCTGATCCAATCAGCCAATCAGATTGAGCTTGCATTCTATTGGCTGATCGGAACAGCCAATAGAATGCAAGCTCAATCTGATTGGCTGATTGGATCAGCCAATCGGATTGAACTTGAATCTGATTGGCTGGTTAAAATGAATACAAAGTTGCCTGTAAAATAAATATTAATCATAAAATAGCTACAATATAATTATTATTTATATTGTAGCTATATTAGGGTTTATTTTACAGGTAAGTATTTAGCTTTAAATAGGAATAATTTATTTAATAAGATTTATTTTATTTCGTTAGATTTAAATTATATTTAACTTAGGGGGGTGTTAGGGTTAGGGTTAGACTTAGCTTTAGGGGTTAATACATTTATTAGAGTAGCGGTGAGGTCCGGTCGGCAGATTAGGGGTTAATAATTGTATGTAAGGTAGCGGCGACGTTGGGGGGGGCAGATTAGGGGTTAATAAATATTATGTAGGTGTCGGCGGTGTTAGGGGCAGCAGATTAGGGGTTCATAACTTTATTATAGTAGCGGTGAGGTCCGGTCGGCAGATTAGGGGTTAATAAGTGTAGGTCGGTAGCGGCGACGTTGGGGGGGGGGGCAGATTAGGGGTTAATAAATATAATATAGGGGTCGGCGGGGGTTAGGGGCAGCAGATTAGGGGTTCATAGGGATAACGTAGGTTGCGGCGGTGTACGGAGCGGCAGATTAGGGGTTAATAATATAATGCAGGTGTCAGCGATAGCGGGGGTGGCAGATTAGGGGCTAATAAGTGTAAGGTTAGGGGTGTTTGGACTCGGGTACATGTTAGGGTGTTAGGTGCAGACTTAGGAAGTGTTTCCCCATAGGAAACAATGGGGCTGCGTTAGGAACTGAACGCTGCTTTTTTGCAGGTGTTAGGTTTTTTTTCAGCTCAAACGGCCCCATTGTTTCCTATGGGGGAATCGTGCACGAGCACGTTTTTTAAGCTGGCCTCGTCCGTAAACACCGCTGGTATTTAGAGTTGAAGTGGCGGTAAATTATGCTCTACGCTCCCTTTTTGGAGCCTAACACAGCCCTTCTGTGAACTCTAAATACCAGCGGTATTTAAAAGGTGCGGGGGAGAAAATACACGCGTAGCTAACGCACCCCTTTGGCCGCAGAACTCTAAATCTAGCCGATTATTTTTTCATCACAATTAGTCACCTAATATATATATAATTTTTAGAAACCACATTCTCTAATGATATTGTTTAGTAATATTCTATTGAGTTATAGTAGATTTCACTTTCAAACCTCTATTTTTACATATACACTATTCTCTTTTTAAGTCAGTCACTTGGTAATTTGTTATTTAATATCATACAGATTAATACATAGTTTATCTATCTATATGATCTTAGTTTTTAACATGTAATTGCCTATGTTTTTGGCACTTTCGCATTTTATATTTTGATTTTAAATGATGCAATTTTTGTCAGTTTTTATTCTACATATATATATATAGCGGAGAGCAAACAATTTTCATAATTCATAAGGTTTTTTTTCAGCTCAAACGGCCCCATTGTTTCCTATGGGGGAATCGTGCACAAGCACGTTTTTTAAGCTGGCCGCGTCCGTAAGCACCGCTGGTATTTAGAGTTGAAGTGGCGGTAAATTATGCTCTACGCTCCCTTTTTGGAGCCTAACACAGCCCTTCTGTGAACTCTAAATACCAGCGGTATTTAAAAGGTGCGGGGGGAAAAATACACGCGTAGCTAACACACCCCTTTGGCCGCAGAACTCTAAATCTAGCCGATTATTTTTTCATCACAATTAGTCACCTAATATATATATAATTTTTAGAAACCACATTCTCTAATGATATTGTTTAGTAATATTCTATTGAGTTATAGTAGATTTCACTTTCAAACCTCTATTTTTACATATACACTATTCTCTTTTTAAGTAAGTCACGTGGTAATTTGTTATTTAATATCATACAGATTAATACATAGTTTATCGATCTATATGATCTTAGTTTTTAACATGTAATTGCCTATGTTTTTGGCACTTTCACATTTTATATTTTGATTTTAAATGATGCAATTTTTGTCAGTTTTTATTCGACATATATATAGCAGAGAGCAAACAATTTTCATAATTCCTATATACAAGTTTAAATAATCATTTTATCGATTTGTATGATGATTCTTTTTTTGTCATGTTTATGCTATTATGTATCATATTGTACATGATGATAATTTTATGTAGCTATTCTTTATTTAGATTGCTACACTATGTCAGCAAAGTTGACCCAACTTTCACCTACCACTTCCGGGACATTTTAGGTTTAAATAGAGACTGTTACATTTCTTTTTTATGCCTGATGAAACGGTCCTGTGTTGACCGTGAAATGTGTTGCAAAACAATAAAGACTTTTTAAACCACAACCTGTTTTTTGTGGTTACCCCAAATCCATCCACACTGTGGAACTCTTTCCGTAGCCTCTTATGGTTAAGTTTGCAGCTGATCACAGGTCCTGTGTTTGAGAGACACCTGTATGCTGCATCCATTCAGCTGGACATGCTTATATTCTAGCTTGGCAAGGCACATATTGATATCCTGCTGAGGTAGACGCTGCTATCCTGTTGAGGTATACACCTGAACCTGGTCTCCAGCTTGGGAAGACGGCTGTGTGAAAACTTGTATCCAGATCTGCCGGGTTAAACATACGGAGACCCACTGCATACTGACTGCTGCATAAACTTCAGTCTGCCTGATAGCACCTTATTCGTTTAATGGTGCCACTATTCTTGTGAGTAGTTTTCATTTTTCTTGATACAGATCCATTTGTAATTACAAATCACACTATGAGACGCCCCTTGTCTTTTTCTTCATTTAAGTATCCTTGAACCATTACACCGTGGGACACAAGAGGAGCTTGCCGTTTTATTTTATCACAAGAGACTTTCACATTACTAATCTGGGACAATAATTTATGATAATATAATCTTCACAGTTTATTTGTTCACAGTTTATTTGTTCCCAGTATTTTCTATTTGGTCCTATCATCATTATTATTATTATTTTTGATCACATGATTACATTTTTGAGGATTCATTTGTAATCTGCATTTATTAATTTAGCACACACCTACTAGACATCGCTGTATATTACTTTTCCACACTGCATTCCACTTTTACTTGACATGCGCTTCCTCTTAGATTTTCCTTTTGGATTATCTTTCATAATAATCCCAAACTGCAGATACCGCTCTCATATGAGTTCAGCGCGATCCTATGCTAAACATTTATAGTAATATCGGCTGCATATAAGAGTTACTCTTATCCTATTTTTGGACTTTGTCACCGCTTAAGTATAGATATTTTTAACAGCCTTTTTATTATTATCCTTTTTAATAGACATTCTTTGATAGGCATCCTTTCTATAGGCTTCTTTGATATATAGGCATATTTTATATACTGGACGTCCAGAATCATTTGCTTTTAATGTGTCCCTAAGCCTAATTTGGGGCTATTATTGCATTGATTTGTGTATGCCGTTTCCTCTGGGATTATCCAACATACTATATTCTATTTTTAACTCACTGTATTCATTTGTACTTATAATTTTTATATAGATTAAACATCATTTGTTTCTATTGTAATCGGCATTTTTCGAGCTAGTCCTTAGAGATTAATGTTGTTTTTTTATATACCTATAATTATAATTATATCTGTAAAGTACCTGCTCAGACTTTTTTGCTAACTAACAGCTAGAGTACGAGTTTTGCGTTATAAATGAAAAAGCATTGTTATGCTTCATAACGCTGCATTTTCCATAACGCCGGTATTACGAGTCTTGTAGGTATAGGTGTACCGCACACCTTTTTGGCCGTCACACAACGTCAGTACCACACTTTCAACGGGACTTTCATAGCGTTGGTATTATGAGTTTGCCTGGGAGGCGAAGAAGTGAGCGGTACACCCTATACTGACAAGATCCGTACCGCCATCTAAAGTCAGTAGTTATGAGTTTTACGCTACAAAGCTATAACATAAAACTCATAACTAAAGTGTTACAAAGTACACTAACACCCATAAACTACCTATTAACCCCTAAACCGAGGTCCTCCCGCATCGCAAACACTATAATACATTTATTAACCCCTAATCTGCCGTTTTGGACATCGCCGCCACTATTAAAATGTATTAACCCCTATTTCGCCGCTCCCCGACATCTTTGCCACTATAATAAACCTATTAACCCCTAAACCACCGCCCTCCCGCATCGCAAACACTATTTAAATATTATTAAACCCTAATCTGCCGTCCACCCACACTGCCGCATTAATAAACCTATTAACCGCTAAACCACAAGCCCCCACTACGAAATATACTAATAAAATGTATTACCCCCAAAACCTCTGACCTCCCACATCACTAATGCTACATAAATATATTAACCCCTAATCCTAACCCCAACATAACCCTAAGTCTAACCCTAACCCTAACATAACCCTAAGCCTAACACCCCCTAACTTAAATATAATTAAAATAAATCTAAATAAACCTTATGATTATTAACTAAATAATACCTATTTAAAACTAAATACAAACTTACCTGTGAAATAAAACCTAAGCTAGCTACAAAATAACTAATAGTTATATTGTAACTATCAGGTTTTATTTTTATTTCACAGGTAAGTTTGTATTTATTTTAACTAGGTAGACTAGTTATTAACTGTTTACTAACTACCTAGTTAAAATAAATACAAAGTTACCTGTAAAATAAAACCTAAAATGCCTTACACTAAAAACTAACTTTACAATAAAATAAATTAAATGATTAAAATACAATTTTCTAAATTACAAAAAACCCCCACTAAATTACAAAAAAACAACAACGGAATTATCAAAAATAAAAATGAATTACTCCTAATCTAATAACCCTATCAAAATAAAAAAGCCCCCCAAAATAAAAAAAAAACCCTAGCCTACACTAAGCTGCCAATGGCCCTTAAAAGGGCCTTTTGCTGGGCATTGCCCCAAAGAAATCAGCTCTTTTACCTGTAAAAAAATACAAACAACCCCCCAACAGTAAAACCCACCACCCACCCAACCAAACCCCCCAAATAAAAACCTATCTAAATAAACCTAAGCTAACCATTGCCCTGAAAATGGCATTTGGATGGGCATTGCCATTAAAAGGACATTTAACTCTTTTACATGCCCAAACCCTAAGCTAAAAATAAAACCACCCAAAAAAAACCTTAATCATGCGGCAAGAAGTCTTCATCCAGACGGCATCTTCTATCTTCATTCATCCGGTGCGGAGCGCGTCCATCTTCAAGACATCTGGCGCGGAGCATCCTCTTCTTGCGGTCGTTGACGTAAACTGAAGGTTCCCTTTAAGTAACGTCATCCAAGATGGCGTCCCTTACATTCCTATTGGCTGAAAGATTTCTATCAGCCAATAGGAATTAAAGGGGAAAAAATCCTATTGGCTGTTGCAATCAGCCAATAGGGTTGAGCTTTCATCCTATTAGCTGAATGGATCAGCTAATAGGATGAAAGCTCAATCCTATGGACTGATTGCAACAGCCAATAGGATTAGTTAACTATTAGTTATTTTGTAGCTAGCTTAGGTTTTTTTTTACAGGTATGTATTTAGTTTTAAATAGGAATTATTTAGTTAATAATTGTAAGGTTTATTTAGATTTATTTTAATTATATTTAAAGTGAATGTAAATTTTGATGCTAAAGTTCCCGGTTTTTAAAAATTCGATTAAAAACAGGGGCACTTTAATTCATCAAAATTTACATTTCACTCCTGCTGTGAAAAAAAACTTACCTTTTACTCTTGACATCCGCTCCAGCTTCCTACACCCGTCGCAAAGCCTCTTCCTGGGTCTAAAATGAGAAATCCTCCAATCATGGCATTGAATCAGATACTGATTCCCCCGGGGGGAAAGCCGTGATTGGAGGATGACCCATCCATCATTTCTGACATCAGAAATGGCTTGCAACAACCGGAGGAAGCTGGAGCAGCTGTCAAGTTTAAAAGATAAGTTTTTTTTCACAACACAAATGAAATGTAAATTTTGATGAATTAAAGTGCCCCTGTTTTAAATCGAATTTTTAAAAACCGGGCACTTTAGCATCAAAATTTACATTCACTTTAAGTTAGGGGGTGTTAGGGTTAGGGTTAGACATAGGCTTAGGGTTACATTAGGGTTAAGTTTATCGGGTTAATAACTTTAGTATAGTGGCGGCGACAGATTAGGGGTTAATAAGTGTAATGTAGGTGGCGACGATGTTAGGGGCAGCAGATTAGGGGTTAATAAGTGTAATGAAGGTGGTGGTGATGTTAAGGGCAGCAGATTAGGGGTTAATAACTGTAATGTAGGTGGCGGTGATGTTAGGGGCAGCAGATTAGGGTTTAATAACTGTAATGTAGGTGGCGGCGATGTCGGGGGTGGCAGATTAGGGGTTAATAATATTATATAGATGAGGGCAATGTCGGGGGCAGCAGATTAGGGGTGTTTAGACGTGGGGTTTATGTTAGGGTGTTAGGTTGAAACTTAACTTTTTCTTTCCCCATAGACATAAATGGGGCTGCATTACGAAGCTTTTGCTACCACGATCGCAGGTGTTAGGCTTCTTTTTTGCCAGCTCTCCCCATTGATGTCTATGGGGAAGTCGTGTACGAGCATGTCAAAGCAGCACTTGATTTCTGTGCGGTATGGAGCTCAACGCAACCATAACGCACGCACAAGCCTGCTTTTTAAAACTTGTAATAGCAGTGCTATAGGGAGGAGAAATAACGCCGCTTTTGTGGCAGACGTTAATTTCCCTATAGCGCTCAAAACCCATAATCTAGCTGATAGTTAGCAGGCTTATCTAATTATTCTATATTATATATACACCCCTAACCCCTGTTTTAGCGCCAGTACTTTCCTTGCATTTTACTATTCTCTCTGGGTTCTTTTGAGAGAGGGGGCCCTCCCTATACTTGGCAGTGGGGTTGTTTCTAGCGCCAATTCTACCCAATAATCCTTCTTCTCCTAACATCTTACCTAATTGTTGGCGGTGATGCACTGCTATAAGATATTTTTTACATATTTGGTGGTCTTACCTATGTTTAATTCCATTATGGCAAGTTTGCTTCCAACTACACACTAAACTTTGTACATACCCTTACAAACCTCATATTTTTTAAAAAAATATTGTACTTTGATTTCTGTGTACAGTGTCCCTTTGATATCATGCAAATCCGACCTGTTAGGGTGCTTGAGGACTATAGTTGGGATACATTGACCTAAAGTACCTCTCTACATGATATCCAAATGCAAACACCCCAAAATAGTTTTTTTGCAATATATATGTATTACATTTTTTTGCAGCTAAAGTTGTTAGAATTTAGAGTGAACTTACATGTAATGCCATTTCCTGTTATGAACTGTATGATACTATAATATTGTTTCTTCTCCACACAGCTCAATATTTTTCTACGTTCCCCAGCCAGTTTATGTATAGAGCCATATACTCAAATACCAGGCACCACTGGCTGTGCTTAGTATTCTGTGTACATCATAGAAGGCAGCAGTTGTCTGTAAGTAGATTAGATTCATAATTTTTAAGTTTGTACAGAAGAATCAAACAATAACCATAGCACAGGGAAACATAGGTATCTACATACTATAGATGCTATTTATATTGTAAATTATTCAGTATTTTTAAAAGCTGCCAAAAGGGAATTTTTTTATAAATAATATCTGGTTCTAACAAAATGTTAAATCATCTATATGTTTAGTTTCAAAAGCTGCAATTAAAAATATAATAGTCAGAGATTAAGGGCAGACAAGCATTATTATCTACAGGATTAAGATGCAAAAATATATTTTTTTATTTCCATTACAATGAATAGCTGTCATATTAACCTCTAGCTGCTGCTAAGTGGCTATCATATTTTGGCTCCTTTAAGTGGACCGCTATTGATAGTGACCTGGTTGTTGCTATGTAGCAACTGTCACTGTCCTTAGCAGCTAATCAGTTTTTTTTCACCTGTATTTAAAGGGACAGTAAAGTCAAAATTAAACTTTCATGATTCAGATAGGGCATGCAATTTTAAACAACTTTCCTATTTACTTTTATCATCAAATTTGCTTTGTTCCCTTGGTGGTATTTTTGAAAAGCTAAACCTAGCTAGGCTCAAACTGAATTTTAAACCGTTGAAAACCGCCTCCTAGCTCAGAGCATTTTGAAAGTTTTTCACAGTTAGACTGTGCTAGTTCACATGTGTCATATAGATAACATTGTGCTCACTCCCGTGAAGTTATTTAGGAGTCTTCACTGATTGACTACACTGCATGTCTGTCAAAGGAACTTAGATAAGGAGGCTGTCTGCAAAGGCTGAGATACAAGGTAATCACAGAGGTAAAAAGTATATTAATATAACTGTGTTGGTTATGCAAAAACGGGTAATGGGTAATAAAGGGATTATCTATCTTTTTAAATAAGAACATTTTTGGTGTAGACTGTCCCTTTAAACTGAATGCTGCTCTTTTATTCTAAGCATTACAGTAATTTTTAGTTTTGTTTGCTCGTTTGTTTTTTTATGTGCAGGTTTCTGTGTAATTTATAAATGCAATTTAAATAGTTTCTTAGAATTAAATGCATCTTATGATAAAGTAATATTTAGTACATATTACATTGTGTTGTAGTTTTCATTGTAATGACCATGTGCCTGTATCTGCATCATTTTTACTCACTAACAAGTTTCAATATATGATTTTTAGATGTAAACAGTGAACAAATTGATACATAGCAGTCAATGTAAATCCAGCCGCCAGCAATGAGCTGCTGTCTCCTGGCAGGAGGTTAAAATAAAGTGAATTCTTTATTCACCTACAGAGGTTTAAAGAAGTTCCTGAATCCTCATTAGCATATTCAGTTTAATAATTCAGCAAGGTAGTACTCCAGTACACACATCAAAGGTATTCTTTTATTGAGTGGTTTACAATAGTCAGGACAACCAAGTGCCAATGTAGTGCAGCAAAAATGAATTGTTGTGATAAACCAAAATGTGTCTGGCATGATTAAACAAGGTTCTCCAGGACATAGAAGGTGCACTTTGCCTTTTTAAAAACATGATTTGTTATACACACAACAAGAATGCAGGGTTTACCGTTATTTCATTGCTTTTTCTTCTCTTTAAATTTATTGTTTGAACTTTCCAAGGTGAGCTGTACAAAAGTCATGAAGGCAATATACAGTATTTACTTGTGCTAGCTGTAATGTAACAACTTCTATTATGGCAGTACTCCTGAGATTACATACTAATGACCTTTCTTCCTCGGCAAAATAGTTCTAGAGAAGTACAGATTTTTTTTATTTTTTGGGGGGATGGGGGGGGTATCCCTGTTAATTATTTGTTTTGTATATTCTTTATTATAACCCAGGTGTAGATCATATTTGACCCTAGAGAAAAAGTTCAATCTGTGTAATAAAACAGCACAGTAAACTGAATTAATAGCACTTGTGGTACTTGATCTTATTAACTTGTGTGTCCTTATAGATGTTAAAGGTCCAGTTAAAGCAGGGGTATAGCCTGATATTTCCGGAATGGACTGTCTTGTTTAGGTGGGATCAGTCTGATATAATGCAGGTTAGTTCTTTTTAGTAACATGCACATTGCCTGGTGCAGTGACTACCTATTATGTGTTTGTTCATTCCTGGTTGTTCAGTTCTTTTTTGTTTTGTTTTATATTTAAACTAGACGACAAACCTGCCCTGCAGTCTATTTTTTAAAAACTACTATTACAAAAAAAATAATAATGTAAAATTACAGAAAAAAAAATAAACAAAGCTATCCAAAATAAAAAATGTAAACCTAAACTAAAACCCCTATATAAATAAAAAAATCCCCCCCCAAAATAAAACACCCCCTATTCTATCAATAAACTACTAATAGCCCTAAAAGGGCCTTTTACATACAAAAATTACAAAGTACCCCCTAACAGTAAACCCCCCCACCTAACTAACCCCCCCAAAATAAAAAAACTAAGTCTAAAAAAACCTAAGCTACCCATTACCCCTAAAAGGGCATTTGTATGGGCATTGCCCTTAAAATGGCATTCAGCTCTTTTACTGCCCCTAAAAGGGCAATCAGCTCTTTAACAGCCCAAAAAACCCTAATTTAAAAAAATAAGCCACGGCAAAAAAAAAAAAAACCTAAGACTAAGCCCCAAAGAGGTACTCACCATCCTTGAAGTCTGGCGTGAAGGTCTTCTTCCAGGCGGCTCCATCATCTTCTATCTTCATCTGAAGCAAAGGCAGTGTGGAGCGGAGGTGTGGAGCTGTCTTCCCCGAGTGGCGGTCCTCAGTTGTGGTTCTCAGTGGCAGTCCTCAGTGGCAGTCTTCAACAGTGGCAATCCTTAGCGGCGTGGAGGCTCCTCTTCATTTGATCTCTGTCATACATTAAAAATTGAATGGAAGGTACCACATTCAATTTGGGGTACCTTGCATTCCTATTGGCTGAAATTTTGAAATCAGCCAATAGGATTAGAGCTTCGGAAATCCTATTGGCTGTTCAAATCAGCCAATAAGATTTCAGTAGTTCTCATCCAAAATTTCAGCCAATATGAATGTAAGGTACCCTAATAAATATGGGGTACCTTGCATTCAATCTTCAGTGTGCAGCAGACGATCGCATGAAGAGTAGCCTCCATGCCGCAGAGGATCGCCGCCTCTGAGGACCGATGCTCCATATCCACTCATTGGGGAAGCCAGCTCCGCACCTCCGCTCCACGCCGCCTTCGCTCCGGATGAAGATAGAAGAGGATGGAGCCGCCTGGAAGAAGACCTTCTTCGCCGGACTTCAGGAACGGTGAGTACCTATTTGGGGGTTAATCTTAGGCTTTTTTTTTTTTTAGGGTGTTTTTTTTTTTTAGATTAGGGTTTTTTGGGCTGTAAAAGAGCTGAATGCCCTTTTAAGGGCAATGCCCATACAAATGCCCCTTTGGGGGCAATGGGTAGTTTTGTTTTTTTTAGAGTTAGTTTTTTTTATTTTGGGGGGTTTGGTGGGGGGGTTTACTGTTAGGGAGGGACTTAGTATTTTTTACATGTAATAGAGCTGTTTAACAAAAGGCCCTTTTAAGGGCTATTGGTAGTTTAGTTTAGATTAGGGGGTGTTTTTATTTTGGGGGTGCTTTTTTATTTTCTTTGGGGTATTAAATTAGGTTTCATTTTTTTATTTTTGATAATTTTGTTTATTTTTTCTGTAATTTTAGACTTTTTTATTTTTATAATTTTAAATTAATTTTTTGTAAATTTAATGTTAGGTTTTATTTTTAAATTAATGTTAGGATTTTTTTATTTTAAAAGGGTTGTTAGGTTAGGGGGCTTAGTAATTAAATGAGCTATTTGCATTGCAAGGGGTTGGTGGTTTAGGAGTTAATAAGTTAATTAGGCTTATTGCGAGGTGGGGGTTTGGCGGTTTAGGGATTAGTAGGTTAATTAGGTTTATTGTGATGTGGGGGGGTTGGCAGTTTAAGGGTTAATAGGTTAATTAGGTTTATTGCGATGTGGGAGGTTGGCGGTTTAGGGGTTAATAGGTTAATTAGGTTTATTGCTATGTGAGGGTTTGGCAGTTTACGGGTTAATATTTTAATTATGTTATTTGTGTTGTTTAATTTGCAGATTAGGGGTTAATTACTTTATTATTTTACGAAGTGGGGGTTGGCGGTTTAGGTGTTTGCCAATATTTCTTGCGGGCGCTTAGGTTTTTTTTTTGTTAATACTTCGTACGGGCGGTAAGTTTTTTTTGTGTTATACTTCGATCAGGCGGTTAGGTTTTTTCATTATTTCATGCGGGTGGTTAGGTTTTTTGTTATTTTGTGTGGGCAGTTACGTGTTTTTTGTTATTTCGTGCCGGCGGTTGTATTTTTTCTTTTCTTAATGTTTCGTTTGCCTATGCTGCATCCAGGTGGATTCCGAAAATGGCAGGGTGGTGAAAGAATCATTTCTTTTGGCTGCCTCGCGCAGCCAACATTCCTTTGAGGATGCGTGTGCAACTGGCGACGGACGCGTTACAAACGCGATTATAGTATAGATAATTACATTTGGGTGATATGAGCAACCAAATGATGAACAATTGCCAAATATGCCTAGTGGAATATGGCTGCACCTCATTGATGAGGCCAACAGAAAATTTAAACATACCTGTTTTTTGGGGATAAATTGTCTTTTTTAGGTGTGACTAGATTATATATTTTAAGTGAGTACTTATTTGTAAAAAGGACATTTTAGGCTAAAATAGACTGCTCATAGAACACTATGGGCCAGATTACGAGTGGCGCACTAACAGTTACTCCCGAGCAAAAAGGTATTAATCACAGTGTTTGCGCATGTCAGATTTTTTGCTTGTATTACAAGTTGAATGTAAACGTGATCGTTTGAATGCAATTGAAGTTAATATGTGTCAGCTTAACTGTTTTGCGAAACAAAAAAGTGTCACAAAACACAAAAAAATACATTACAAAGTACAGTTACACTCATAATAACACCATCTAATAAAAATGATTGACAAAAAATATTGCACAAAAAAGTTATAAAGGCTCAAAGATATAAGGTCTCTGGTGTTAGAAAAGAAGGGCTTTAACATAGAATTACATACATGCACATGTCTAAATATGTATATGTATGTGTGTGTGCATATGTATTTATGTATTTATATGTGTATATATGTATTTACAGACATAAATACCCATATAAACACATAAATACATATGCATACATATAAAGACACATATATAAGTGCATTGGAGCCATTGGCAGATAATTAAAAACCATATTTAGGCAATATTAGTTTTTAATTAAGTGTTATATTGTGTATTTATTATAAATATTTCACATTCCAATGTTCTGCACATAGCAGAAATTTGTTCTAAGTATTTATAAATAGATATTCCTGTATATATCTATACCTATATAAAATCATGTGTGTATATATATGTATGTATATATATATACTGTATATATATATATATATATATATATATATATATATATATATATATATATATATATATATATATATATATATATATATATATATATATATATATATATATGTTGTCCCAAAATACCATCAGATCTATGTAGAAATATGTATTTATGAATAAATAAAACATATTCTTCTAATTAAAATGTGAAATATTCATATTTTCATATCAGGTTAGTGCACTTAAGAATATGCAATAGGGTTTGCATGCGAGTAGCACTTTTTTTGCTCCATTGATTTCTTTGGGGGAAAACTTTAATATGACTGTGATATTCTAAGTTCAGCTTTTTGTGTGCATCGGGTTAGCGCTCATGCCAAAACAGTTTACTTTTAACTTGTAATACGAGCGATACCCGGCCCGTGCAAAAAGCTTACTTCTAGCTGCGTTAGCGCACAAGCGGAAGCTTAAATCTCGCTAGCCCTTTGTCTTTGTTCATATACCTTGTTATACTTTTCTCTCTGTTATTGAACAGATATAGGAAAATATTCTTGTCCAAGATATGATAAAGATTTATGTTTTTGTAAATGACCAGACAGAGTCACTCAGTGTGAAGAATCTGTCAGAATGTCAATGAATGTCAACTGTTATATTTTGAGTTGCTTTAGACACTTCTAGAATGTTCTAATACCAGAAAGTACAAAGATCTTGAACCTGCTGGCTTGTTATTGGAACTTTGAGGCAAAGCAGAAATGGGTGGTAGTACACTAGACATGGCATCTCAAAACGGTGAAAGAGGGAGAGGTTTTTGCAGTGTAGTCACAAGAAACACCCCTGGTATAGGTCAGAATATACCCCTGGTGCAGTAAAATAATGATTGTGGGTGCATAGCAGCACCCAATACGAATGGCTAGTGTGATGATGATTATTATTATTATTATTCATTTTGTTAATAATAATAATTCTCTATTTGTAATGCATTAGTCATACGAAGTAGAACCATTTGATATCTTATCTTTTAGAAATCCGCTACAGTTATAACTCCTTTTTTAAAAAGAATACAAATAATTAACAATTGGCTGGTATTTTTGATACAACTGTTCCCATGTCAAGTATTTTACTTTAATAAAGTCAAGTTTAGACAACCAGAGTAGATTAATCTGATTTGCTTAAAAAATGTTATTTTATATATGTGAGACACATGGAACTTATTATTAACAAGGGAAACAAAAATGAATGTGCTTCCAGATTTAGAATTGCTGGATGTTTTAAGGTCAGTACAAAATTAAAGGAGCCCAGATTTAATTTTGTGAATACTTTTAAAGAAAATAAGTGTCTGTTGACATTACCTAGGTCAGAAAAGGACTTCATTTTACTTTTCATTAAAGTCACATAAATCTCTCTTTATCTGTAGTCTGTTTTACATCCTAAATATACTTTGTATAATATTAAATACATTCTTAAATATTCTGAAGGTTTCCTCAATGGTAGGGCAAGAAATATCACTATACTATAATAGGCAGGAATTCTTCTCAATGTTAAAGATCAGAAAAAGAGAAATTTTCTCTCAGAATGTTTAACTAATCTAGTTTGGCTAACAAGTATATGAATCACATTTTGCTTTCATAAGGGCTAAAACCCCTAGATAGCATTCCCCAGAAGATGCCACCCACTCCTCACCCATGAATAATCAGACCGACACAGAGCTGGGAAAAAGACCAACATGGTCGCATTTATTAAATAACATACTAAATATATATATATAACTGATGACTTCACGAAGTCCTTCTCAAAACGGTGACGGCTAAATGAGAACCTGGAACTCCATACTGACCAGAGGTGGGGGACCCAAGGTATGTGCTGTTGACTCCCTGCGAGAAAACAACCTGCAAGAGCTACAGGCACCCTAGGGTCCTTCAGGCTAGCAGTCCATGAGGAGGAGCATCCCTAGGTCATGACCTAGGGACATCGCCCCTCCCATTAGCTCAGCCATCAGCCCCATGAGGACTCTACACCCAAAAATTAAGGGGCCCATACCTCCCGCCGCTAGGAGATAAAATCACTTACACTTCAAACCTTAAAGGGACACTGTACCCAAATTGTTTTCTTTCGTGATTCAGATTAAACATGAAATTTTAAGCAACTTTCTAATCTAATTTACTCCTATTATCAAATATTCTTCATTCTTTTGGTATCTTTATTTGAAATGCAAGAATGTAAGTTTAGATGCCGGACCATTTTTTATGAACAACCTGGGTTGTCCTTGCTGATAAATTCATCCACCAATAAAAAAGTGCTGTCAAGAGTACTGAACCCAAAAAAAGCTTAGATGCCTTCTTTTTCAAATAAAGATAGCAAGAGAACAAAGAAAAATTGATAATAGGAGTAAATTAGAAAGTTGCTTAAAATTGCATGCTCTTTCTGTATTACAAAATAAAAATTTTGGGTTCAGTGTCCCTTTAAGAACACCGACGGAACGAAACATACAGCACGCTAACGACCGGGGAAGCAAAATCATTACAGTAAGGACTTACTGCTGAACTAGATCAACTAATCACATCCCTGCCTTAACAGATACCGGCAACCCGAAGGAGCCATTTAAACCTTAAGCCTCCGCCAACTGCACCTGAAATGCAAACAACAATTAGAAATGGGATGGGAGGGAGGAGAAAAAACTTTGGCAGCCAGCAGAAAAAGAGGCCTTAGAAATGGCTGCCTGCCCTTAAATAAGGTTAGTAAACCCACTCACTACATTGCAACAATGTAACATAACATACACACAGAACCAGAACACTTTCTTTAGAATGCCTGCAGGGGTCAGGCCCTTAATTATGTACCACGTTGACAAGCAGCTTTACTCTGCCATTTTTATTTCTTTGTTTTGTAGATATATATTTTTTTCCATTTGTACTTTCTCTGTAACATTGTAACTCTCTCTGACTGTGTTTAAAACTCTATGGGCCCTATGATCAAGAGATTGCCAGGTCAGCAGAGAAATGTTAATTTATTTGTCATCAGTCTTGCAAAGCTCTCGCCAGGTGAAATGTTCTAAAAATATGGATTGACTCTCACTGTAAAGATGAGTGGCAAAGTGCCTTCCATAAGAAAGTATACAGTAGGTATTGTTGACTTTGAACATTTCAAGCACATCACCAATAAATGTGAATCTCAGCATTTTGGAGGGGGCATATTTTAAAAACATGCTTACAGATCATATGATGTGTGTTTTGTAAATATAAAATGAATTATGTTTTGTAATAGTTGTAATTGTATTTCTTACAATTGCGAATCTTGCAACTGAAATAGTGGTGAGACATGTTTGTTTGTGTATTGTTTAGAACATACCTGCAAAGTTTCCTTATTGAATAAAGTACTCATTTCTTGATAAAGTCTAGCGAGTGCGGATCCTTACTACAGTGTGTGTGTGTATGTGTATATATATATATTTATATAATGTGTGTATGTGTGTATATATATATATATATATATATATATATATATATATATATATATATATATATATATATATATATATATATATTAAATCTGATTTAAATATAGAAATATCTGTTTTTATGTGTTTTTAACACTTTGCACTATGTAAAGCGTGTTTTTAAAAGATTACTTTTTTTTCTTTTTTTTTCTTTTTTTCTTTTTTTTTTTCTTTCTTTTTTTCTTTTTTTTTCTTTTTTTTCCATCTTTATTTTTTTATTGAGGTTGTGAAAGATATTGTAACGGTACCAACCGGATACCAAGGGTTAACACCAGGGAACAATGTCCTGCATAGGGAATCAGCAATTCACAACCCAGCCAGTTTTCAGGTTTTAAACAGAATAACACTTTATTTGAAGGCAGCATACAGATTTATACAGGTTTTTGACCCTCCCCCCCCCAGATGGGGGTGGAAAGAATGTTGTACATTAGATAAAAGGGAGAAGCGCCCTTGACATGATACAATAGGATTATATTACTTAAACACTTCAACCACAGGACACTCTTGACTCTCCTTATCACTTAGGCGTTTCTCTCTGGGGGTGATCAAACAATAGAATGCTAAGCATTAATTAGATTGTAGCTGGAGCCAGCCACTTGTGGTTAGAAAATAAAGTTAACACTTTCAGTCCTGACCGAAGGGTCTGTCACAGACAACCTTTCTTACGTTATAGTCCAGAAGTGGCTAGGTTTGCCACAATGCTCCCCCAGAACCAAGCCGGCATACACAGTCTGATCCCAACGGATCGGCTTGGGGATGTCCGGGGCAACAACTTTCGGCTCAAGTAAGCTACGGGGTGTTCTCCGCCATCTGCTCCAACTTGGCTCAGTACTGCCCCCACCCCAAACATGGAAGCGTCTCTTCCCGGAGGGACTGGGCTTGGGTAGTCACAGGGTTAACATTAGCGGGATCCATGGGAGCATAGGCAGAAACAAGGGGGGCCAAGTCATTTCCAAGGAGAACATCAGCAGGTAAGTCCTTCTTGACCCCCACATTCACAAGTCTAGCGCCCACTCCCCAATCCAAATGTACCCTGGCAACAGGTAGGCGGAACACAGTGCCCCCTGCTACCCTCACAGCCACAGTGTCTCCAGTGTGCTGTTTCTCAGGCACCAAGTTCTCTTGAAGCAAGGTCATGGTAGCACCAGTATCCCGTAGACAACTGACCTCCTTCCCATTCACTTTAACCCGTTGCCGGTTATTCCGGTGGGCAGCTTGCACGGGGTCTGCTTCATGTAGGCTGCCCCAGCATTCTGGCGCCTCTACGTAGCGGGCCACAGGCTGAGGATTATGTGGGATTCCGCCAGCGGGTCTTCTCCAGGACTGTGCTTGATTCGCTGCATTTAGGGGACACTCTGGTCTTTTGTGCCCTAGTTGCTTACATCCAAAGCACCGAATAGGTTGTGAGTAGCCCCGCGAATTGAACCGGGCTCTCTGAGGGTAGTTCGTGGCCGGAGGCCGTGTGGTATAGCGGTGCGCCGGGGGTTGGTAACTGGCAGCTGCTGGGGTGACTGGGGGTCTGTACTCCACTCTAGCAGTGGGCAATCGGTATACTGCTCCCCCTGCCCCTCGTACTGCCACGGATCCGCCAGTGGGTGCTGTATCCGGCACCAAATGGGGAGCTATCAGGGTTAAAGTAGCTCCCGAATCCCGAAGTCCCTGGACCGACATCACCTCATGCAGAATTCCCAGGGGTTCCTCGGCTTGGGTGCTCAACACCTCATGAGCGGCTGGCTCCGTTTGGTAATGGTGAGCAGCCGCCCTTGGGGCCAGGTTCTGTCTGACCTGGTTCCAAGCTTGTCTGCTCCGATTTTGGGTGCACTCACGTGCCATATGTCCCCACTGCTTGCAGGTGTGGCATTGTATATTAGCCCGTCCGTTGTTAGGCTGTAGTCCATGGTGCCTCCTGGCATCAAAATGCTGGTCTGCTAATCTGGCTGCTTCGGTTAAGGTGAGGGGTTTTTGATCTCTCACCCATTCTTGGGCTTCTGGGGACAAGCCGTTAAAGAATTGCTCCAACAGCATCAGTTGTCGCAATTCTTCCATGGTGGTAGCTTGGCTGGCCTGTATCCACCCCTGAGATGCTTGATCCAGCTTGTGGGCCCACTCTGCATGGGAATCTCTTTCTGGCTTGCGCAGGCCTCTAAACTTGCGCCGGTATGCCTCTGAGGTAATGGCATATCTTTCCAAGATCGCTCTCTTCACTTTAGCGTAATCCTTGCTGTCCTCCCTGGGTACAGCGCGATACGCTTCCGCTGCCCTACCGGCTAGCTTGCCTGCTAGCACCGGCACCCATACGGACTGCTCCAAATCATGTAACTCGCACAGTCTCTCAAAATCCTGTAAATACCCATCAATCTCATCCTTCTCCTCACAAAACATTTTAAATGCATGGTATGGGATTTTGGGTCTTACTGGGTTGCTGAGTGCGTCCAAAATGGATTCTGCTCGGGAGGATGCATTCCGCGGACTGTGTGCCATCACGTACTCCTGCACATCTGCCATTACCACGGATAGCATATCCCGTGGTACAGGTTGGGGTAAAAATTCCAGCCTGGTCCTCATTTCCCTCTGGTATAGGGTCTCCTCCATGGCTGCTGGAGGCGTAGCGCTGCGAGCTCTGTCTCCCTCCATCAGCTCAGCAATTAATATAGCCTTGGGTTTGCTGCTGCCTATCTTTCCCCTGGCTTCTAGCAGTTCCTTTTACGTTTGTCTCTTTAGCTTAGAATAATCCATCTCCATTCACTTCGGTCCCTGGTACTCCTTCCATCTTAGTCAGTATTGTAGTAATCCCCCTCTTCCTGAGGTTACTGGCTTGTGTAGTTGCTCTTCTGGGCGATAAGGTTCATTCCGTCGCTTGCCACCAATTGTAACGGTACCAACCGGATACCAAGGGTTAACACCAGGGAACAATGTCCTGCATAGGGAATCAGCAATTCACAACCCAGCCAGTTTTCAGGTTTTAAACAGAATAACACTTTATTTGAAGGCAGCATACAGATTTATACAGGTTTTTGACCCCCCCCCCCCCCCCCAGATGGGGGTGGAAAGAATGTTGTACATTAGATAAAAGGGAGAAGCGCCCTTGACATGATACAATAGGATTATATTACTTAAACACTTCAACCACAGGACACTCTTGACTCTCCTTATCACTTAGGCGTTTCTCTCTGGGGGTGATCAAACAATAGAATGCTAAGCATTAATTAGATTGTAGCTGGAGCCAGCCACTTGTGGTTAGAAAATAAAGTTAACACTTTCAGTCCTGACCGAAGGGTCTGTCACAGACAACCTTTCTTACGTTATAGTCCAGAAGTGGCTAGGTTTGCCACAGATATTACACAAGGTATTCACACAGACACAAAAACAACAATGTGAGAATGCATACACCCTTAGCTGATAGCCATGGCACAAATACAGAGCGGTAAAGACTCTAGACATAAAACTGTACATATCAAAACAAGTTTAAACACTCTGACTATATAGTATATTGCTTAATTAATTGTTCTACCTATCTAGAAGTAGGAAGTTACAATATGGATCTAGAAGGTGGATATGGTAGTCTGAAATAATTTTAAACTAGTATGTCCGTGGCAATGTCTTATAGGGTTTAATGGAACCTCAGTTTTATATTGTATGGAAAAGAAAGATGGTCCCCTCAATGCCATAAAGTGTATTTATTAGGTCATCTATGCTAAAAGGAATGGGGCAAGAGGAGGTTAGCTGTTTTGGTTTTTGGGGAAGGGAAATTCAGCGGGCAAAAGCTGCTCGAAATGAGATAATGGAGAGGGAAGAGGAGGGGCGGAGGGGCGAGGTTAGTTAAGATGCTAGACTGGTAAATACTTTTGGGCCTTAAAACTATGGGAGTGCAAGGGAAGCCAGTATTTCTCCCATCAGTGCTGTGTATAGAGGGGGGGAATTAAGATATATTTTAATCCCTTTCGTCATGCACCATATAGAACAGCACTATGTCGTAGTCTGAAAATTAGTTACTTCTTTGTGTCGCTCATGTTAAAGGGCCAAACGGGGGCTGGGGGGAATTAGGTGTTTTCCCCCCAGTATGAAGGTATCTCATCCAAATCCCTATGGGTCTCTAGAAGGAAATGGAGTTTTCTTCTAACTATCACAGAGGATGCGCTAAGAGTTTAGTACTACAGAGAGTTCAATATATATGGGAGATAAGTTCCAAGGCCCAGGGTCACAGATATAAAAAACGTTTCTTTGCTAATAGCTTGAAAAGAAAAAAAAAGAAAAAAAAATAATTATTGCATGCTAGCACTAACAGTTATATAAATGTGCAAGAGTTTCCTACCATGGGCTACTAGAAAGTCTAATATGACTTATGATGACTAGTATAAAGGTTAGCTAATATCGGAGTACAGAGAACTATAAAACCAGACAATTGATATAACCTTCAAACAAAACATTTGTGTCAACTAGTTGCATATCAATTATATGAGTTGTTGCATGGTATATAGGGAAGGTGGCATAACAATAATAGGAGAAACCAAACCAGTATCTAACACCAATGTGAAGTTCCCCTGCAGATATATGAAACCTGTACAGCATGAGGCAAACTATTAAAAATGCGGTTCTGTAGTCCAGATGAGAAAAGTATGGCTCTTCACCTCAGTGTTGATATATCTCACCCAGATCACTGTGGAGCTATAGGGGGGAATTACATTCTCCTCTAGCTATTATAAGAAATGCGCTAAAAATTGTAATGTTAATGAGAGTTAGAGATGCATGGGTGATATATTCAATAGCGCAGGGTTTCAGGTATAGGTATGTTTCCTGACTAATATAATGAAAAGTAATTGTAATCTTGCACTAACGGTTATACATGTGTGCAGGAGTTTTCTACCATGAGCTACTAGAAAGTCTAACATGACTTATAATAATAACTAGTGTAAAGGTTAGCTAATATCAGAGTACAGAAAACCATAAGACAAAACAATTGGTTTAACCCTCAAACAAAACATTTGTGTCAACTAGCTGCATATCCATTATATGAGTTGTTGTATGGCACATAGGGAGGGTGACATAATAATAATAGGAGAAGAGAGCAAACCAGTATCTAACACCAATGGGAATTTCCCCTGTGGATACATGAAAGGGCTGTCTCTGGGTACCTGACACTCATATCCTAACCTGTACAGTATACAGTCCACTATTAAAATGTAGTTCAGTAGTCCTGATGAGAAAAGTATAGCTCTTGACCTCAGTGTTGATATATCTCACCCAGATCGATGTGAAGCTACAGAGGGGAATTAAGTTTTCCTCTAGCTATTATGAGAAATGTGCTAAGGATTTTAATGTTAATGATAGCTAGAGATGCATGGGTGTTGTATTCAATAGCGTAGGGTCTCAGCGATAGGTATGTTTCCTGACTCATATAGTAAAAAATGATTGCAGTTTTGCATTATCGATTACACATTGGAACATAGTATTTCTACAATGGACTACCAAGTTAGTCTAACCTAGCTTATAATGATATAGCTAGCAGGTATATTAGCTTATGGAGGCAGACAAACAACAATAAACCAGAAAATGCTACCTTAAAAAGAAAGAAAAAATAGTTTTGTTAACCTACTACATATCAATTATAGGAGTTGTTGTAAGGTGCATTTTTATATAGATTTTTCATTCAGGCAGGTAAACCTTCATTTAGCACCTAAATAACAGTTCTCTATGTTTCATGCAGATCAGAGCGCACTAGTTTCAGAATTGCCTGGAGCTTCTAACTTCTCATTCTCCATACAGTCAGCCCAGATGTTAGAGATAATTACAAGTAAACCAAGGTCGCAGCTGTCCTTACAAATTCAATAGGGTTACAAGTCAGCATGGATATAGGTAAATAAAAGATAGTAACATACTGCAGATTCGTTCCAGCTACACATCATGCTTCAGGACCCTATCGCAAAATGGTGGACGAGATGATCCTTAGGGGGTCTTAAAGGATCCTGGGATTGTCCCAGTTCCATCCACAGAAAGAGACTAGCCCACACCTGTTCTAGGGCAGAGGAAGATGAGCGCACTTTGCCCAAAACGATGTTGTCGATGGTGGCAAGTTGCAGGATAGATATCCAGCCTCAAAGACCGGAGCTCCGTATGCCAGCAACCCTGTGACCCTGTCTCGATAAACGCAGTAAGCCGTCCCCTGGCTGATTCAGATCTGGAGCTCAGAGAGGGGATTTCTCTAGCAAGGAAGACAGTTGCACTGCAGTTATACTGATTTTGCAGGCTAAGTTGCTTCTGAGGCCTTGCAAGTCCCGGGAAGTCAGCCTCTCGTACTCGGGAATCATTAGGTTTGCGATCTCTGTATCCTGATCCTACAGTGGGTTGGGTAATGGCAATAAACATAGCCTCAGGTAGATCCTTGCCCAGTGGTAATAGTTGGTCAGCAGGTGTACAGAAGGCTGATTTCAGCACAGCTGAGAGGTCGGTAAATTCCTTCTCCATCTGTCTTTCAAGGCATCCCAGTAGGGTCTTCACCAGATCGTGAAAGTCCTCAGCCAGTGCCATTTTTGTAGGAGCGGTTGATTTATGGATGCTAGAAAAGTAGATATAGCTAAACTGCCTCTGCCCTTTAGTAATTGCGGCTGTATTCTGTATCCTCTTTGCTAGAGCAAAGGTCTTAGTTTTAGGTTGAATTTGTGTCTCAGGCTTCCGATTCTGACCTATGGCTTAGTTTATGAGATGAGCTTGCAGTGGTCATTGTTAGGGTGTTTGAGTTGTATATATAATTAGAGATAGGCCCTTATTAGTAAAATTAAGAGCTGGAGCTCTTGAAGTATTTGTCCATTCCATTCAGTAGTTGGCTCCGCTCCCATAAGATTACTTTTTAACTTATTTATTCAGCTGGTTTTATTGCGCAACTTTAATGTACGTTTTTGCTGTACTAACAGGTTTACTTCTAATATTGTCACATACAGAAGGAAGACCTGGTGCTGAACGCAGGAGAGTCTGAAGGAACCAAGAATTGATTTACAAGGGTGCTTCAGTGTTAAGTGTTTTCTTTTAAGTAAATGTTTTTTTTATTTTAATATTTTCTTAGGAGAGTTAGATCTTAGGAGGGTTTTACTGGTGGAATAGAGGATCGTGTAAGGGTTTGGGAGAAGGGTTTTGCATCGACAGGGGGCTTCAATGAAGGGTTGTGTGGTTGGTTTATCAGAAATCAGAGATATTTTAGGAGTAGAGTGTTCACTGTTAAAGTTTATTGCAGTGATTGATTTTGTTATGTGTAGATACATTACATTGCAGTAGAAGATCTTATGATTGGGTTTAAACTGTGGCGGGAAGCTGGGTCAGTGTAGGTTAATTGTAGTGGCAGGAGTTAGATTTATTTGCAGGGGAGAAGTATGGTCTGTAACACTGGAATCTGTTAAATATAGGTACCTGTATCTTATCTGCAAATAATGATGAGTTCCAACCTCCAAATTCTCTTACAAAAGGGACCTTTTACTGTTTTACACTTCGGACCCTTGCATAACTAAGGGAAGGTGTTCCCGAAACATTCCTTGTCCTGTGTGCTGAATAAATCTTCTTTTTCACACTTTGCTGCCACCTTTTTTGGATTTACACTTCGGACCCTGCCATGAAATAATAAAGGTTAGTTTTTAAGATAATATGGAGGCTGGAAATTATCTTTATTTTCTGGTATATGATTTGGAGTTGGCTGACCCAGGGATTCTGCGACCTATACAGAGTGCTGTTTTCCAACAATTTAACCAGTATTATATCTACCTGACTCAGGAACTCTCAGGCAACATGTAATATCAACTATTTAGTAACAAGAAAATACAAAGCTGTAAAACAGACCATATGAAAAACAATATAACTATTTTATACAACAGCTCCATTATAACATCTTCCATAGGATCCTAGCAGTATTTTGATAACAAATATATATTCCAAGTTTATGTATATGATAGTACAAACATAATAATCATATAATTATTAAAAATAACATATTGTAAGGTGTTTCCTGGAACCTGTAAACATATCCTGAAGGCAACCAGAGCATATAAATGATTAAAATCACTGCTAAAGTACAAAAATGTTTATCCTCCTGTGCACTTAACTATTGAGTCTCTTGGTATATGCCTACAACACAATTAGCCGTGTCTGATTGTCCAACTTTCTGTCTCTTTGACCTTTTCATTCAACCACTGAAAGCAATGCCCTTCCGTGACATATTATCCTTTTATACAAAGAGGAGGCTTTGAGGTTAGAACATTATTATGGGATGTTATGCCAACTATTACTCAAAGTGGCTATATACCTCCTATATACAGCTAATGATTGGCATGACCTGATATTATACCAGACTGCTATATATTTATAGTGTGAAGGACAAATTTACTGGCCTCCTCTGTATATCAATAACAAGACTAAAGGAATAGTAAAGTTTCTGATCTAGTTCAGGTACAAGCTATTAAATGGGTTACCTTGTTTATAATGCTGGAGCCAAAGTTGTAGAGATGATTCATATACGATTTTCAGGAGCAGGTTGTAGTCAATTACAGGTAGCCAGTGAAGAATCTGTTCATCAATGCCTATGGGACTTCCAGAAGCAAATACAGTAAAAAGGTCAAAGTCAGAAACCAGGTGAATCAGAAGAAACCAGGCATCAAAACACAAGGGTTCAATAGAAGGGTTATTCAAGTAGCTAGAGGTCAGCAACAAGTAATCAGTCCCAAGATATGCTAAGTTGTCCAGATAACAAAAGCCAGAGGACATCAAGGAATAATCAGTCGCTATATATGCAGTACAGATAAGTGCAATGTCAGGGGCAAAATCCAGATAACAATAGCAGGTCATAACACGAGTCAGGAACAAAATCAGGAACACCAGAATTGTATACCAGAATAACTAAGCCCAGAATGCATGAGCTACAGGGTTACTTTCAATACTGATGGCATAAATAGCTCTATTCTTAGAGCAGGTTCCCAAAACAGAATAAAGATATATAGGGGTCTGAGTCTCTGTAGTGCTAATCTTAGTGGTCCCTTCCTCTGTGCAGCTTTATCTACAGAATCCACTTCACACAACAGTGCAAGACCTTTTCACCTGGTCCAGCAGCAAACAAGAGACTGTGAGGCCCATTTATCAAGCTCCGCATGGAACTTGTGGGCCGCTGCTCCATAACCCTGTCCATCTGCTCTGATCAGGCAGACAGGAATTGCCACAATTCAACCCGATCGAGTACGATCGGTTTGATTGACACCTTCCTGCTGGCGGCCCATTGGCCGCGAGTCTGCAGGGGGTGGCGTTGCACCAGCAGCTCTTGTGAGCTGCTGGTGCAAGGCTGAATACGGAGAGCGTATTGCTCTCTGCATTCAGCGAGGTCTTGCGGACCTGATCCACACTGTCGGATCAGGTCCACAAGACCGTTGTTAAATAGGCCTCAATGTGTCAATGAGTCTTGCGCCGTTATTTAAAGATAATTCTAGTAAAAGTTTACTTTTTTTGTTCATAAAGTAGTTTTAACATTTCTCTTACATTCTGTTTTTTTGGTAAACATATTTCTGATGGAAGTTTATTCACTTTAGCATATTTTGTCCACGATGCCAAGAGCCATTTAATATTAACAGGTAATTCTTCTGAAAGTCCCACAATTGGTGCCATTCCATCAGAGTGGAAAAACATAAGATAGAGCAAATGCAACTTGTCTGAACAGAGGAACTAAAATGTAAGCTTCTCAGAGGAAATTAAAAGCTGTAAAATCTAATGACAAAAACAGAAATGATCAAAGCCTGGATCCCAGAGGTAGAGAAACCAGATCCTGACATGAAGAAAACAAAAATCTGGTAAATCCAAGAAAAAAATGCTGAGTTTTCTGGCTACAAGTTTACAGTCACCTTAGAGGCCATCCTATGTCAGTTCAATAGAAAAGCATAGGTGCTTTGAAAAGCAAGCTGTTTCCCATGGAAAGTTATTAGGCTCTAAATAAACACATTCTTGCAGTGAATTGTGAGGTTTTACATGGTAGCACATAGGAATGCTGAAAGTTTTTCATTTGAACTGCATGCAACATAAAACATGACTTTATCAAAGCATTTAACTTCTATTTGATTCTGTATACATTTTTTTAAATTATTTAAAAGAATTTAAAATTATTATCTTATATTTGACCCAGATCCAGCTTTGAAATAAAGGTCATTGTGAAGGTTTGCAAAAACCATTGTTGGGTTTTGCTGCATTTATACTGTACCCACATATCAGAAGACTACCTTGCGTGTTTATTTACATAAAATTATATGAAAACACATTTTGCTTTCATCATCAATAAGGAATCCAATAGCTGTGATTGTTTTAATGTTTTTTTCTTCTGTGAAGGATTATGACATATAGAACCCTTTGAAAAAAATGTTCGAGAAAATGCTGAAATGCCTTTTTTCCCCACTTTTTAACTGTTATTCAAATATAATAGAATTGCTTAGAAAAGCACATAACAATTACACTAGTTGCATACAGTGTTTTTGTCTTCTTTTTCATTTGAATAGGGCATATAGTTCGTAATGATGTCATAGCAGATACATCAAATAATGTATCTCTTTGATTAGTTAATTAATGCCTTATAGATAGGCTGACCATATTGCCGCTTTAAAAAGGGACACATATGAAAAATACATATGTCAGGGCTGTTTTCAGGGCTGTTTAAAGAAATGGTTTTGTATAAGAACCCTCACATATGTATTTTTCATATGTGTTCCTTCTTAAAGCAGCAATATGGTCAGCCTACTTATAGACCAATAGGGCAAATATTACAAGAAAAGAAGATTACCTACTGAGTGATATTTAAAGAAAAATATATGTGAATCATCCCACATATCCACTGAAAGCAGTCTCACAATATCTGAAGAGGTATGCTGTGTTTGGAATGTATTGTAGTTCAAAGTTCATCCACATATTTAAGAATTTTATAAAAATAGTTAAACAACTAAGCAAAAAAATAGAAAAAAGTTCACATGAATCTGTTCTGTCACAATGCATGTTAAATCTAGTACATATGCCAACAGAAATACTGACTTAGGTCTTTAATATACAATGTGCCTAAAACAACAGAGACATCAAAGAGAACATTTAAAAACAGGTTGGCTTGCTATTGTTTTGTTTTAGTTTTGCTTGGCTATATTCTCATTCTAACCTACTTAATTCATACCTTCACAGGAAAAATGAAACCCTTTAAAAATCTTTTATTTTCGGAAAACAGTGATTTCAGTTACCAACAATGTGACTTGGATTTCCTATATTATGTTTTATTTTCTAGTTGGACTATTTTCATTGGAAATGTATCTTTACCTTTTTTTGTATAAGTATATGGAACAAAAACTAAAGGATATGCGGCTACACAATTTTACACATTGGTAATGGGAAAATATTCAAATCCCACAGTGTATTTCAACGATTGTAAATCACAGCTTTAATAGGCTAATTCAAAGGCAAACTTAAAGGGACAGTCTACTCCAGAATTTTTTATGTTTAAAAAGATAGGTAATCCTTTATTACCCATTCCCAAGTTTTGCATAACCAACACAGTCGTATTAATATACTTTTTAGCTTTGTGATTACCTTGTATCTAACGCTTTGCAGACTGCCCCCTTATTTCAGTTCTTTTGACAACCCTGCATTTTATCCAATCAGTGCCCTCTCATAAGTAACTCCATGGGGGTGAGCACATTGTTATCTTTATGGCACACATGAACTGATGCCCTTTAGCTATAAAAAAACGGTCAAATGCATTCAGATAAAAGGCGGCCTTCAATTGCTTACATATTAGCACATGAGCCTACCTAGGTTTAGCTTTCAACAAAGAATACCAAGAGAAAACAGCAAATATGATGATAAAAGTAAATTGTAAAGTTGTCCCTTTAAGATACATTTTACAAACAAGAAAAATCAGTTAATTGTACAGTAACAATAAAGTCATTAAAAAAAGCAAAGTTTTAGTACCATATTTTGGCCAATGCAGGTGAGCTCAATTATCCACATCAAAGCAAGCTCTACAGTATAAATAATGTGTGCACTAATACAATTAAATATGAGATGTATTCACAAATTCATTTATACTGTACCCACATATCTTGGTTGCATTTGTAACCAACATAACTAATGAGAACATAAGAGGGCTCATTGAAACCTCATATAATAAACTATATGATATACATCCTTGCAGCAACTCATCTGCACTGTGGTCCTTAGCAGAATTTGCCATTGATCCAATCAACAGCATTAGTTGCACATCTGAGTTTAGGAATAGCGCACAGGTAACAGTTTTCTCTTGTTAAATGTATGCTGCCTGGTGCTACCAGGTTAGAGTCTCCAGCTGTTACCCAGGATACATACAGCACACTGTGGTGTCCTTGTGGGCTTTAGATCACAGATCAAAGTTGTGCACTTGCCTAAAGAAAATTTGTGAAATAACTGTAATAATAATGCAATTGTTAACCCTTTAAGGACACAGCTTTCAGTTTGCTCAATTGTTTTATGACGGAAAAAATCCGTTATATGTCCTTAAGAGGTTAAACAAAAGTAATGCAATTGTTTGTGATTCCTGAAGATTTTGTGCTGTGCTGAATGGACATAAGGGATATGGTATACAGCAACGTGTTTGACTGCATGTGTATTTATGTGCTTATATGTGTAAATATGTATGTGTACACATACATTCATATTTAAATATATAAATACACATGTATACACTTATAAACACTTTTGAGCCCTTGCCAGTCAAATACCTTGAAATATGCAACATCATTTTTAATCACTTTTAATGATTATTAATACTTGAAATTACAATGTTCCTTACATAGAGAAAAATTAACCTTTTATTTTAATATATATATATATATATATATATATATATATATATATATATATATATATATATATATATATATATATATATATATAAAACAACAATTAAAATTATAGGAAGATGAAAAATGAGTTTAAAATCTTCATTGTGTAACCCATTTATAAATCTAGACAAGTAAGAAGACTTGCTTTTCCCATAGAAATTCTCTGAATACATTGTTTCCAATGCAGCAAAGCATTCTGGGTAAGATATGCAAATGAGGTTCACAATGACTCACTTTTTACCTTTAGTCTGCTTTTTTAAGGCAGACTTCCCTTTACTCCATAACATTGCTGTATTACACCGCTTTTAAGCTTAGCTAGAGTAAGTACAGTGATTCAAACCAATCCCAGGACAGCAGTTTCATGGTTTTTGCCACTCATCAGCTGGGAGTAGGTTGTATCACTGCTGAGTAAAGTTGATTTCTGGGCGAAATACAACAACAATTAAAATTATGTGGAGGTGAAAAGTGAGTTTAAAATCCTCCACTAAATACAAAATGTAGAGAAAAAAACTCATTATGTAACCCATTTACAAATCTAGACAAGTCAGAAGACTTGCTTTTCTCACAGAAACTCTCTGAATACATTGTTTCCAATGCAGAAAAGGATTCTGGGTAAGCCAGAACACTTTTCTCTACATTTTGTATATAGTGGAGGATTTTAAACTCACATTTTGCTTCCCATAATTTTAATTGTTGGTGTATTTCTCCCAGAAATTTACTTTACCCAGCAGTGATTCAACCTACTCCCAGCTGATGAGTGGCAAAAACCACGAAACAGCTGTTCTGGGATTGGTCTGACTCACTGTACTAACCCTAGCTAAGCTTAAAAGCTCTGTAATACTGCAATGCTATGGTGTAAAGGGAAGTCTGCCTTAAAAAGCAGGCTAAAAGTAAAAAAGTGAGTCATTGTGAGACTCATTTGCATATACCTAGAATCCTTTGCTGCATTGGAAACAATGTATTCACAGAGTTTCTGTGGGAAAAGCAAGTCTTCTATATATAAAACTTGCCAAAAACAGGATGCACTCACTAAGATTTAGTTTGTTACCCTTTAGTGTAATGTTTCGGGGTGTTACTCGCTTTGTCAGACATTCAAAAATAACACTAAAATTATCTTTTTATTTGAAATATATATTTTTATATATCTGTTTTATATATATATAGACAAAAAGAGGCAGGTGCACTCTCACAAACAGTTCTCCAAGGGCCAGGGTGCTAGAGTAGGTAAAATGTAGGGTGTAGTGTGTCAGATAGGCTTACGCGTTTCGGCGGAAGCCGTAATCATAGCCTAAACTATCTGGCACACAACGCCTATATAAGTGCATAAAAAGCCATTCTTTGGTTAATCAATATTTCTAAAAGACACATCCTCTAATGATTTAATACAAACACCAGTACTATCCTGCATATAAAGAAAATCCAGGATACATATTAATTAATCCTGCGTGCAACAAGAAAATACAATGTATATACAATATCAACTAAATGTATAAAACAAAAAATAAGGAAAAATAGAAGATAAGTAGACACAATGATATTGGGTTAACAATAGGCATAAGTGTGATAGTAATGGTGCAGAAAGAGAATGCGGGATACTGATATACAATCCATTTTCAGCATCCAAACTATCCTTCACTATCCATGACTTCTCTAAATGACCAAAGTACCTCAGCACGTTACTGATCGCATATGCGTATAAAGTAAAAGTAAAACCCACTTGCCTACTCGATGTGTATATTGATTATGGACAAATTCATATTTATATAACTATATAGCACACACGGGTAAATGTACTGCACCAAACAAAGCATATATTTGTTTTTATATAATTATATTTATAGTAACCATATTGTTAGCTACAACATTTCCTATAAAATACTGACCTAAGCCTGGTGCAACACAAGTGCCCCTGCATAAAAATTCCGCATCACATAAACAAACTGCTATACATTAATTAATATATGTGTGCAAAATACACACAACAGAACCAAATCTCAGCGCAAAATACAATCAGTGAGCTAAAAAGAAGGTTCAGTCAAAGCAAGGATGCAGAGCAGGAAAGAGGAAGCAACTACAAAAATGAAAGACTATATTTAGAGATAAAAATGAGGCCAGTATTTACAATCTATCTTCCTATACTTTAGATAATGGAAGTCTATCATTATTAAAGAACCCAAAATTTTTCTTTCATGATTCAGATAGAGCATGCAATTTTAAGCAACTTTCTAATTTACTCCTTTTATCAATTTTTCTTTGTTCTCTTGTTATATTTATTTGAAATAGAAGGCATCTAAGCTATTTGTTTGGTTCAGAACCCTGGAAAGCACTTGTTCATTGGTGGATGAATTTATCCACCAACCCAGGTTGTTCACGAAAAATGGGACGGCATCTAAACTTACATTCTTGCATTTCAAATAAAGATACCAAGAGAATGAAGAAAATTTGATAATAGGAGTAAATTAGAAAGTTGCTTAAAATTGCATGCTCTATCTGAATCACGAAAGAAAAAATTTGGGATTAGTGTCCCTTTAAGTAAAGGGTTATCTTTTGCCCCTAAAAAGAACATTGATAAATTTCAAGTATTTATAGACTTTCAGAGATTTATCAGGAACATAACATTAAAAAGATGCTTTGCTCAGAAAAATACTCAATCTAATGCCAGATACAAGAGTGTACTTGGAATTGATGATGCCAAAACATTAGAGAATATGAATTTATTATTAGGAACGGATTCTCTGAATGAATTAGGTGATATTTATATACACAGTGATAAAAGGGCTAAATCTACTTTGTATCCAACTAATACCCAGGGAGAATATATTAAGACATTTAAGAATTTGGTTGAGAAAGAGCTAGATCTGCTACCAGCAAAGGAAGAATTTAGGGATAATTTAACCCCATTTTAAAGAAGGAGCCTGAATCTCCTAATGAATAATAGAGCTATTACTATGTGCCAAGCCAACAAGGGTGGTGGGATAGTGATCCAGGATCGAGATGTTTATATTACTGATGCGATGAGGCTTTTGGATGATTCTTCTACTTATGTTACGTTGAAAAGTGACCCTACAAAAGTATTTTTACAGGAATCAAAATGTGTTCTTAATGAAGGTAGTAAAACATAAAACGTTTCAAGCCTGTTATGGCTCTTAATCATGTATAATTATAATTATACATGATTAAGAGCCATATCAGGCTTGAAACATTGTATGTTTTTTTCTGAGGACCCCATGTGGAAATAAAGGTTCTTTTAAAGAATTTTAGAGGCTGGAATATTTCTTGTTTCTGAAAAGGACTACTACCATCAGATATGCGGCACAGCAATGGGGACAAAATTTGCCCCATCATATGCAAATTTATTCATGGGTCTTTTTTAAAAAAAATATGATTTTTTATAATATGGGATGGCTCTGATAAGGAAGCTTTAAATTGTATTGCCTTTATAAATTCCAATGGTTTAAATGTTAAATTTGTTGGCAATATTCAAGAAAAAGAAATTGAATTTCTTGACCTATTGGTGTTTGTAGAAGATAATAAAATTACTACTAAGAACTATAGAAAAACGGTTGATAGTAATGGCCTATTACATGCTAGGAGTGGCCATTAAAGGAAATGGGTTAAAAATATTCCAAAGAGCCAGTTTGCTAGAATTAAAAGGAATTGTTCTAAAACAAGTGACTATAATGATGAAGCAGAAGTCCTGAGAGACAAATTGGTGTGTGAAAAACATAATGGAGAATACTTTAATCAAATTATGGATGAAGTGAGTCAGATGAATAGGGAAGTTCTATTAAACAAACAAAAAGATCAGATATATAGTCATGAGGGACAAACAGTAAAATGTATAACAACTTATGGTGAAGGGGTGACCAATGTTAAGAGAATTGTGGTGCTAATGGTAGTACAAATAGGAATTTTCTGGCTCTAAGGGGCACCTATAGATGTCACAAATCTAGGTGCCCTATGTGTAAATTTATTGATCGTGATAGATCATCCATTAAATCAGTAACAGGGGAAGAGCTTCCTGTTAAACAATTTATCACCTGTAAAAGCACCTATGCAGTATATTTATTAAAGTGTAGTTGTGGACTGAAGTATGTTGGTCGCATGAAGAGGTGTTTATCAAAAAGATATAGCGAACATGTTTATAATATCAAAAAACCTCTTTTAAAACATAGTGTCCCTATTCATTATTCTTAGAAACACGAGTGTGATCCCAAATGCTTGACTGTTAAAGGAATTGAAATAGTATTGCCTAGTAGTAGAGGTGGAGATAGATTGTTAGACCTTAGGCGTGGAGAGACCATTTGGATCCATACATTGGGGACTCTCATGACTAATGGTCTAAATGTGGATCTAGATGTGACTGCTTTTGTGGGGTCAAAGGATTCATTTTTATGCATTGTTTCATTTCATACTGTATGACAAACATGCCAATTATCCTCTTGAGAAAGCGCCAAGTAGGGGACGAGAAACGCGTTGAAGCAGTGAACCTGACAGAGTACATCGACTGAGTGCTAACCGGAGCGTCTGCTAGCCACATGAGGACTTTTTACAGATCTTAAAGAAACCTTTATGAACATTTCTAATCTTTTCACATTGTGAGTACCTGAAATTTGTTCATAATAAAAGCTGTGTAAACAAACAATATTACACCATCTGGGGCTCTCATTCTTTTTACAGTTTTTGCGCTTCTCATTGGGAGTAAAGTGGATTTGTGCAAAATAGATGACAAAAAGTAAAGATCAATATACATACAAAAGAATGGTTGAAAACAGATCTAAACGCGTAGAAAAGGTATGGGAATCTACTGTTGAGCACCATAACCTTGTCAGTATATTTATGAAAATCTTAGTAGTGCTATCCAAATAATATATCAGTTTATGGCAGGGTTATAAACACAATACAAAAAATAGAAACCCTAATCAACCATGCATCTACTAGACCATACAATTAATATAAATACCTGAACTCTTTTATTTAGATAATATCCATGAACATATTGAAGTATATTTGCAATAAAAGGAAATTAAATAACTTTTTATGCGCTTGAAAACTATTTAAATATGCTATGCAAAATTCATACTCGCTTATCTTAAAAACTCACCTTATTTATAAATAACCTTTAACATCCAAGCAATACAATTTTAAACAGTATTCTTAAACAATAGAATAATATATATATTCTGCTATTTAACTGCAATTTATCCTAATACAATATTGACTTAAAACACCAGAACTTTCACAGATAAATCACTTAGTCTACCAGATACAAATTTAAATAATATCTAGGCTGGGATTACCAATTTAAAATACAATTTATTTATTTGACTCTGCCAGGCCCAGCAATAGTAATTGTTTACTTTAAATGCTTGCATACAAATAGGTAGGGTAAGAGCTATCTAGGACAATGACACACAGTTTAAAAGTATAATCTGCTCTTTAAATCTATTAACTGTAAAGGCTATGCATATGACTTATCTTACAAAACCCAGAAAACTGTATCTTTAAACTGCAGTGACTTTACAATATCACATGTAATTAGCAGCCCTTTTCTTATACTCTCTATATATATATACGTTACCAAAATGAGATCCAACTTCAAGATTTTTCACACCTCATATAAAATAAGTGTAATTGCAATGGAATAGGAGAGGTATGGCCCACTTTGTTTTTATAGTTTGACTGTGTCCCACGCAAAACAGTTTCAGTCAGTTCAAAACTCTGCAGCCCGTGTCCCCTTCCTTCTGCATACAACTTATTAGTCTAATCATAGGTGTGAAATATGGGTGGCCCTTCGAAACCTTGTCCCTCTATTGGATAATCTGAATATCCCATTTCCAACAGCCAAAAAGCTTTCTGGCTGTAGTTCTCTCATATCAACACCGGGTGGCAGCATTACAATTAGACAGCATAAACAATTGCAGCATGACAAAGAAATACAGTTATACATTTAAGCATCTTTCTTTAAAATGTATAATAACTCCCATAATTTCTTGTATTAATCTCTCCCAATATTAATTATAAGTGAAGCGGCATCAGATTAATTTCCTGATCGTTTTGATATGAAACATCACATATATCTAACATTATATTAAAATAATTTATATTTCATTTAGCCTAACAGAAAATTTATATCTCATAGTCATATCACATCAAAGTAACTTCCATATCTTCATCTCACTATATTTTAAAAGATGTATCTAAAACTTTATAAACATTTATTTCACATTCATATGATATGACATTTCATTTCAGGCAGGCATTCCATCTGAAATAAAGTAATAAGTGTCATTAATTATTTCTTTCCAGGTCCACAAGTATTTATTTATATTCTTAAAAACACAGAGGTTAAGTAAGATCTTTTATGTTTTCAAAACATATATATATATATATATATATATATATATATATACACATATAAATGCACATTCATTTCTATGTAGACCTGAGATTATCTGTCTGAAAAATATAAACAAAACAGAGGTTATTACACATTTTTGACTGACTAAAACAGTTACCTCCCAAGCTTAGCAAATACCCATGTAATAATAATAGAGAATTAGACAATTTCTCAAATTTCTATATTTAATACATTCTGGGGCATGCATTCAAACAGAAAAAATAAATAAATTGATGTTTATTTGCTGCCTGTTTATGTGAGCTTCCAGAATCACACCTCAGCATCTGTCTTTTGTTTTCCAAGGCCTTCATTGCTCCACTAGGGGTCAATCCACGAGTAGTTGTAAAAGTCTTAATACAGCATATCTCCTGTTTAGCCAGCAGTGTAGATGTGTATTTGATGTTTAACTAACACCTATGTGCATAAAAGCTGTTTCTCTATGATTTTGATCAGTTCCAAAATGGGTATTTCAGACATTTCGTCTCCATATATTTTGTGTGGTGTTACCTATCTGACAATCTATCCTCTTAATTTGCCTTTTATGACTCATCCTGTTCTCTTTCAAAATTACTTTCCCCAACATTCCTCTAAGTGACTGTATTAAATTGGGCAGGCCAAATGTTCCATTGTATCAAAGTGCTGTCATTTAACATTGGTTCCCAGGCAATCATACAGAGGTTCCTGAAACTGTGTTAATTTTAGTTCCTTGCTAAATTATACAATTGCATAATTTAACATATTGAGTGTGTGAGATCTCCTGTGCAATTGAAGAAGTGGGAGAGAACTGAACCTGTCTGAAGTCAGTTCTGAATGCAATGAGTTATTTTCTACTGATCAGTGAAAATATTTGATCAAAGATACAGATTTATTAATCTTGAAATATATGATCAAAATATATATTTATTAATCTCACATATACCTTGACATAAATCCCCCTTCCAATTTTAAATAGATGTAGGACACATGTATTTAAATTGGCCTAAAGTCAATGGTATTTGATGAGGATCAACCGTATATCTCAGTTCATTTTATGACACTTCATTCTCCCTCTATACCTTGTAGTTGGGATCTTGGATGACACGCTCGCAATTGATTGATATGGCCCTATTTATCTATGAAACCTTCATTTTTGGGGATTCTTATTTTATATGCCACTGGAGATATTTTGTCATTAATGGCAAAAGGACCTTTCCATGAGGGAAGAAATTTCTTCTCCCTAACCTGATCTCTTCCAAAGTTATAAAGATAAACTTTATAATTTATTTCATATTCCTTTTTGGATGTTTTGAGATCATAATAGGTTTTAGTGGCAGTTACGGCTCTTTCTAAATTCCTTCGAGCAAATGCAAAGGCATATTGCAGGTGCTTTCTTAGGTTTTCCACATATTGATGTGTATTGGCAGCGTTTATCAAGTTTTGGTCTGATGTACGGTACAGCAGATGCTGAGGTAGAACCATTCTTCTACCAGTCATCAGTTCAAAAGGTGACATCTTGGTAGCACTACTTTGAGTTGCTCTTAATGCCATTAAGACTAGAGGTAGTTTTACATCCCAGTCTTTACCTGTTTCACTCACAAACTTTTTGAGGATTTTAACAATGGACTGGTTGTAACGTTCTACACCACCACTTGAGGCAGCTCTATAAGCAATATGGAGCTTTCTCTTAACCCCTAGTATTTTCCACATTTTCGTCATCACTTCGCTAGTGAAGTGGGTTCCCCGATCTGATTCGATTCTTTGGGGCAAACCAAATCTGGAAAATACATGGTTGATGAGCAATGCTGCACATGTTTCAGCACTATTGTTAGGTGCACTAATGCATTCTACCCATTTAGTGAACAGGCATGTCACGGTTAACATGTATTTGTTACCTCTTGATGATCTTGTTACTGGGCCAATGAAATCAATTTGTATATCTGACCATGGCATTACCATCCCCCTTTTCTGCAATGGCGCTCTATGCGTTGGTGCAGTGGGTTGGAACTGTGGACAGATTAAACACCCTTGACAGTAGGTTTGAACATCTTTCAACATGTGTGGCCAAAAAGCATAATCACGCAATATTTCGTACGTGGGTTTGGCACCGCGATGACCAGATGTGGGAGCATCATGGGCATGTTGAAGCATTAGACCTCTGAATTTGGTGGGTACTACCCACTGCTGGATGCCAGTTTTGGAAGTTCTAATTAACAAACCATCCTGTAACTTGAATTGTGATCTAGATTTTATTAAGATTCTTCTTTGCCAATACAATCATCTTTTTCTTTTTCTTTTGAGATGGGGTTGCTTTCAGGATCTTCTATGTGTTTATAGAAGATGCCTACAATGGGGTCTTCTTTTTGACTAGTGATCATGTCCTCACTAGGAGAATCCTGACTCCATTGTACCAAGTTAGGCTCACTCTGTTTTTTTGCCTGGTTTCTGGTAATGGCTTCTACCTGAATTGCACCCATTAAGTGGTCAATATTAAGGAGTTCTCCAGTTATGGCTCCTTGTTTGGCTAATGAGTCCGCAAGGTCATTGCCTTCCTTATCAGGACCTAGAACTCTGGAATGACCCTTGGTCTTTTTCCAGTGTATGATTAAATCATTGGATACTACCAGATTATCAATCTCGCAGAACAATTTGCCATGCTTGACTGGTTTGTTATTGCTTTTCTGCATGCCATTTCTTTTCCAAGTTGGCAGGTATTCAACAAAACTGTCACGCACTTAATTTGAGTCAGTTATGATCACAAATTCATGAATACCATGTTCAATAGCCATTTCAATGGTTTTGAAAACAGCAGTTAGTTCTGCAACTTGACTGGATCTCTGTCCAATGTTGAAACCTATAGATATATTTGGGAATCCATTTGCCCCAGTTATACCAATGCCAGCGACTAATCTGCGCTCATTATCAATAGTGGCATGGTAAGAACAACCATCAACATATACCCAAGGTAATGTTTGGCAATGGTCCTCATTGTACATTTTATATGGGGAAAGCAATTGTTCCTCCAGAAAATCATCTTCTGATAATTCTTCCCCAGGATCTCTAGCAGTACAGTCGTGGAGCTCAGCAAGCCCCTGTGCGACTGGGTTCTTTTTATTCTGCTTGTAGCGAATTTCTAATGGCCAGCCTTGCAAGGAAAGAGTCCACGCTGTTATGCGGCTATTTGACAAATTCCCATCTCTTATTCTCTCACTTTGCAAATATAGTAAAGGCTGGTGGGCCGTTTCTACAATAATTTTCTCGCCTTGTATATAGCTGCGGAAATTTTGTAGAGCCCATACAGTAGATAAGAGGGCTTTTTCGCAATCGCTAAACTTTATTTCTACTGGGGATAGATTTTTGCTCGCATAAGCAATGGCTTTGTTCAAATTATCATGCTTTTGGTATAAAACAGCACTCATGCTTATATCTGTGTAACCTGTCTCTAAGAAGAAAGGTTTACCACCTTCAGGGTACGCTAAGCAAGGTGCTTGAGTGAGTTTTCTTTTCAGCTCTCTGATGGCTGTCTCTTGAGACTCACTCCAGTGCCATTTCACATCTTTCTTTAGAAGAAGTAGTAGTGGTTTAGCTAATTCCGCATAATTATCAATGAATTTGCGAGAATAATTTGTCATACCCAGGAATGATCTCAATTCCTTTAAGTTAGTTGGGTTTTTAGAATTCACTATAGCTTCCACATTTTTCTTTTGGGGATTTAATCCTTCAGAGGTAACTTAATGTCCCAAGAAGTTTACACGAGTGCGGCACCATTGAGCTTTTTGCAGGGATAATTTGACACCTGCCCTTTTAAGTTGGCTGAGGACGTGTTTAAGCTCTGCGATGTGTTTTTCAAAGTCTGTGCTTTTGATTAAAACATCATCAACATAAGATAAGGTCCCCCTTTCCAGTGCGTCAGGCATAGCCTTATGCATGAATACAGCAAATTCATGTCCAGAATTTATGTATCCAAATGGAAGTCTCTGGAATGCATACTGAACCTTTTGGAAGGAGAATGCTAGCTTATATTGGTCCTCTTCATGTACCTTTATGGTCCAATATCCCTGTGCACAATCAATGGCAGTGAATATTTTGGATCCCTGCATTTGTGCTAGGCACTGGTCAATGTATGGTACAGGCCAGCCAGACATGTATACTCGTTTGTTTAGCTGTCTTAAGTCAGCACACAAACGCCATTGTCCATTGGGCTTAAGGACACCTAGAATAGGATTATTATAAGAGCTGTGCACCTGTCTAATAATACCTCTTTCTTCCAAATTCCTAATGATCTCTGCAAGAGAATCATATGAGGCTATGGGAAGTCTGTATTGTTTGATAAATACAGGTGGCGCATCGGGATCTGTCTGTATTCTTGCAATGTGCAAGTCTGTAGTACCACAGTCATAAGAATCCTTAGCGAAAATATACTTGTATTCCATTAGGAGTTCTCGCAGCTGTTGGTGTTCATCATCGCTGGAACAGCCATTAGCTAAGGATATTTGCTCTTCGACTATTTGCTGAAATCCTGGAAAGATTTCAGGCTGTCCTATTTCATAGGCTTCTTCCAACCTAGAGGTGAGATCCCCTTGATTATAATTTACATTGCTCCCATGACTCTGGGTATTGGGGTAATCTTGCTGTTTGATTGGCTGATCAAACACTAGAGAGGCTTCTTCAATTTTACAGATGCCTTCCTCTGAGCTGAAGGGATAAATAGACTGAACATTAAATAGACCCTCTGGCATAGATGCAAAGGATTGTTCTATTAATTGTTCTTCAGTTAGGTATCCTTCAGGTATTAGCCCAATTACATTATTCTGGAATCCAAAAGTGTAATAACTTGATTCCAGTGCATATCCTGTGGTAGTTCCCTTGGATAAGGTTATATCCTGTGGGGTCATGTTATGTACAATAATATGTATTGGAATAGTTCCATTATTCACCATAGGAGTGTAAGTCACTGTGACACCCAGATTTTGTATTCTATGGGAGAGGCAAATCAGTGTTTCAGAAGTTTTTAATTTCTGACCTCTCTTTACCTGTAAGGGTAAAAGAAATTTATCAGCCCCAGCAGGAATTATAACATCGCTAGATACCTGCATATTCACAGCATATGGCAATTGCTGGTTTGATTTCAGGGCTGCATTTTCATCCTGAAATACTTCAGGGTCCCCCTTTAACCTGCTCCAGAGGCAAGAGTTAATCAAATCTATTTGTATGGCATATCTATGTAAGATATCATTGCCAATGTATATTTGATTATGGGGAGTATTTAAAACTAAAAACAGGTGCTTCACTGACTTATTACCAATAGAGATAGATAATAAGCACTTAGCTGTGATGTTATAGCTTTCAGACCTGTCATCCAGGCCGTTGACGCAGTGGTCTTGGGGAGAAAGATATTTAATCACTTTAGGTTCAGCTATTTGCGCTAATAAACCTTCGCTTATATAGCTAGCTTCCTGTTTTAAGTTTATTTTAGCATACTTGGTTTTATCAAGGTCATGCACTTGTATAGGGATAAATAGATCCTCTTTAACTCTCTCAATCCCTGTGAGGTATTGAGTGTGGCCTCCCCCTTTAGGGATTTTATGATCCCCCTTGTGGAGTGATATGGTTAATACATCGCCATCTAGGGAAATATTCGCTATCTTTCCAGGCGAAATTTTAAAAGTATTACCATCAGAGCCACTAAAAGGAGTCTGATCATCTATTTGTAGAATAGTGATTTCAGGTACAGAGTTATTCCTGAAATTAATCTCCACAGCATCTGGTTTCTCTTCCACCACGTGAGCTATACCATAATTGATAGGCCGTTTAACTTGTGACCAAATTACATTATTTATACAATCAATTATGGTGCTTAATCGTTTCAGGAGATCACTACCAATAATTAAACGATCAGTTGGCAGATCCACTATAATGACAGGGTGTCTTATGACCCTGTTCCCCAATTTAAATTTTAACCAGGCAGTACCGTAGACTTTTAGGGAGTCACCCCCAACACCTATTAGAGAACCGTCAAATTCTTTTATTTTAGGTTTGTGGGGTGTTAGCTCATTTAGCTGTGTATAGTACCTGTGGGATAAGATAGTTGCCTGTGACCCAGTGTCAATTAATCCCCTGATAGGGTTGGAGACTGAATCTTGCAGCTCAACTAATACATAATATCTTCCTGCAGTTTCTACCATTTCACACATAAAGTTGGCGTTATCATACATTTGTGGGCTTCGTGTTACCTGAGTTTGCCATGCTTTCTGATGCAGAAGAATCTTCATACCTACCTGTTTCCTCTATGACAGGGTCGGCTGGATTCTTTTGTACTGCATCTGTGGAGATAAGGTTAGGAGAGAGCTGCAAGGGAAGAGTTTTGTTAATTTTTCCCGGATGAGGTTGCCTGTCATCACAGCTAAATTGTCCATTTTTGGTCTGTGGGGAGAGAACATGATTAGTATCATTGATATTTATTATTATATTTTGTATATCTCTCCCCTCCCCTTCAGGTGATACTGCAGTATTTATTACTGTGCCTGTGGTCCACTGCTGACCACTGGCTGTACCCCTAAAAAAGTATTGTTCGGTTGCTGAGCCGTAAATTTTTTACTCATATTAGCGATTTGTTCGCTCAACCGATTTAACTGGGTAAACAGCATATCTACCTGATTGTACAAGTTACCTCTACCCCTGGGTCTATCTCCTGGTGCCCCATTGTAATGATTCCTGGACCATTGGGTTCCCTCAGAATCAGGGCCGTTATTTCTATTCTGGCGTGGTTGCCCCTGGGGTTCAGCTTGTTCAGCATTAGTACTTTGGGGAGCATTATATATCTGGGGTGTCTGGTTACCCTGAGAATATCTTCGCCACCTATTGTATCTACCCTTGCGCGGATACTAATTATTTGGTGAGTATTCTCTTTGTGAGTAATTATTCACCTGATTATGTCCCCCACTTTGGTTATAGTCTCCCTGCGCCTCAACCTGTGTAGGGGGAGGGGCAGAATTAAACCTCTGTGGAGATGGCCTGTTTTGACTGGCCACCTCTGCATAAGTCCTCTTTTTAGACTCCAAATTGAGGGGACTAGGTGACACCCTAGTTTCTGCCACAATTTTGGGTTTTGACTCCTTTTTAACCCCCTGCTCACTGGACTGCTAAATAGAGTATAACTTTGTACTCTCTTTGCTCAGCCATTCCAAGTTGATTTTGATGGGTGTAGGCAGTGCTTCAAAAAATAAATTTACAAATTCTGAGCCATCAAATTTGGGATTATCTTCAGCCATACTATACGCATTTTTCAATACAGAAAGGAATAAGATTGGACTCTGATTCGCACGACACTTTAAACCATATACCGCTATTTTCGCGGCAGTTTTAGTGCGATATTGCCCGAATTCTTTTCTGCATTGTTGTTTTACCCCATTCCAGGAATGAATATTCATATCCTTTAGTGAAGCAAAGAATTTGTGATGTTTATTGTCAAATACCCAAGGCAGAAATTCAATTTTCAATTTCTCTTTTGTAACATTCATTATAGCTAACGCATTTTCAAAAGCCTGTAAATGATCAATTACAGATGTTGTCCCCTTATTGGAGAATATAGGTACTGCGCGTTGTACGAAGGTGATTATTTTATGGGAATCATAGACTTTATCAGACTTATTTTGGGATTCTCTGTTAGAGTTTCCCTCCCCTGCACCAGCTGCGCTACAGCTGTCCTCTGGATTTACATCCTGAGGGGATTGTCTATTCGGGAAATCTATTTCTGACCCGTTAGGGGTCGTTTGTCTATATTGTTCTATATATTTTTGTACCTCGTCCCTGACGCGTTCGCTAAAGGAGTTAGCATTATCTGCATAATTCTCACTGTTAATATAAGGGTTTTCATTATGGCGATATGACCTTTTTACATCGCTTAATTCTCTCTGGCTTTGCGCAAGCTGTTTATTTAAATCTTGTATCTGCGCGATTAAGTCTGTATTATGCTTATCTAAGGCGGTTAGGTTTTGGGCAAATTCATCCATTTTATTTTTGGCTATTTTTAAACCCTCTTCACGTCTGCGCGAGGAACGAATACTATTTTCTAGCTCCTGTATTTGCAATCGTTTGTCTGTGACACAAAACGACATTTCGTCAATTATGCATATTAAAAGGGGCCAGGATTTTAGTATTAGTTCGTCTCGTTTTTTGGGAGCTGTGCATTGATTAATCATTAATAATTTCTGGAAGAATTCATTCTCTTCATTCCACATATTATTATTAACGGTAATATTTTTAGCCCTAGTTTCAAGCGTATCCATAAAATCATTTAATTCACCCGCAATATTAAACTTCCCTTTAAGGTAACTTAAGATATCTTTCTTAAGGACCTGACCTTTAGTAATAGGTATGGTTATGGGACCAATTTCATTGCTATGTATAGAATTAAATGAGTCACTTCTGGCTACAGACATTATTATATTGGTTTAGTACTTAGTTAAACTAAAACGCTAATACAATTTTTAACAATAAAAAGAGAGAAGGAAAAATTTTATATTTAAAAAAAATATATATTATTAATTTTGAAATATGAAAAATTAATATTTCGAAATATGAAAAATTTATATTTTTGATTAACTTTGAAAATATGAAAAATTAATATTTTTGATTAATTTTGAAATATGAAAAATTAATATTTTTATTAATTTTTCAAAATTAATCTTTAATAATATTTCAAGATATTAATGTCAATCTCGAAATATGAAAATTAATATTTCAACTTCTCAAAAAAAATTATATATATATAATTTCTATTTACTTACAAATATATTATATCAATTATTATGAATATTAGTAAATCTCAGAACAGTGCCTCCAATTATTATGTCAGTATATTTATGAAAATCTTAGTAGTGCTATCCAAATAATATATCAGTTTATGGCAGGGTTATAAACACAATACAAAAAATAGAAACCCTAATCAACCATGCATCTACTAGACCATACAATTAATATAAATACCTGAACTCTTTTATTTAGATAATATCCATGAACATATTGAAGTATATTTGCAATAAAAGGAAATTAAATAACTTTTTATGCGCTTGAAAACTATTTAAATATGCTATGCAAAATTCATACACGCTTATCTTAAAAACTCACCTTATTTATAAATAACGTTTAACATCCAAGCAATACAATTTTAAACAGTATTCTTAAACAATAGGATAATATATATATTCTGCTATTTAACTGCAATTTATCCTAATACAATATTGACTTAAAACACCAGAACTTTCACAGATAAATCACTTAGTCAAATTTAAATAATACCTAGGCTGGGATTACCAATTTAAAATACAATTTATTTATTTGACTCTGCCAGGCCCAGCAATAGTAATTGTTTACTTTAAATGCTTGCATACAAATAGGTAGGCTAAGAGCTATCTAGGACAATGACACACAGTTTAAAAGTATAATCTGCTCTTTAAATCTATTAACTGTAAAGGCTATGCATATGACTTATCTTACAAAACCCAGAAAACTGTATCTTTAAACTGCAGTGACTTTACAATATCACATGTAATTAGCAGCCCTTTTCTTATACTCTATATATATATATATACGTTACCAAAATGAGATCCAACTTCAAGATTTTTCACACCTCATATAAAATAAGTGTAATTGCAATGGAATAGGAGAGGTATGGCCCACTTTGTTTTTATAGTTTGACTGTGTCCAACGCAAAACAGTTTCAGTCAGTTCAAAACTCTGCAGCCAGTGTCCCCTTCCTTCTGCATACAACTTATTAGTCTAATCATAGGTGTGAAATATGGGTGGCCCTTCGAAACCTTGTCCCTCTATTGGATAATCTGAATATCCCATTTCCAACAGCCAAAAAGCTTTCTGGCTGTAGTTCTCTCATATCAACACCGGGTAGCAGCATTACAATTAGACAGCATAAACAATTGCAGCATGACAAAGAAATACAGTTATACATTTAAGCATCTTTCTTTAAAATGTATAATAACTCCCATAATTTCTTGTATTAATCTCTCCCAATATTAATTATAGGTGAAGCGGCATCAGATTAATTTCCTGATTGTTTTGATATGAAACATAACATATATCTAACATTATATTAAAATAATTTATATTTCATTTAGCCTAACAGAAAATTTATATCTCATAGTCATATCACATCAAAGTAACTTCCATATCTTCATCTCACTATATTTTAAAAGATGTATTTAAAACTTTATAAACATTTATTTCACATTCATATGATATGACATTTCATTTCAGGCAGGCATTCCATCTGAAATAAAGTAATAAGTGTCATTAATTATTTCTTTCCAGGTCCACAAGTATTTATTTATATTCTTAAAAACACAGAGGTTAAGTAAGATCTTTTATGTTTTCAAAACATATATATATATATATATATATATATATATATATATATATATATATATATATATATATATATATATATATATATACACATATATATGCACATTCATTTCTATGTAGATCTGAGATTATCTGCCTGAAAAATATAAACAAAACAGAGGTTATTACACATTTTTGACTGACTAAAACAGTTACCTCCCAAGCTTAGCAAATACCCATGTAATAATAATAGAGAATTAGACAATTTCTCAAATTTCTATATTTAATACATTATGGGGCATGCATTCAAACAGAAAAAATAAATAAATTGATGTTTATTTGCTGCCTGCTTATGTGAGCTTCCAGAGTCACACCTCAGCATCTGTCTTTTGTTTTCCAAGGCCTTCATTGCTCCACATGGGGTCAATCCACGAGTAGTTGTAAAAGTCTTAATACAGCATATCTCCTGTTTAGCCAGCAGTGTAGATGTGTATTTGATGTTTAACTAACACCTATGTGCATAAAAGCTGTTTCTCTATGATTTTGATCAGTTCCAAAATGGGTATTTCAGACATTTCGTCTCCATATATTTTGTGTGGTGTTACCTATCTGACAATCTATCCTCTTAATTTGCCTTTTATGACTCATCCTGTTCTCTTTCAAAATTACTTCCCCCAACATTCCTCTAAGTGACTGTATTAAATTGGGCAGGCCAAATGTTCCATTGTATCAAAGTGCTGTCATTTAACATTGGTTCCCAGGCAATCATACAGAGGTTCCTGAAACTGTGTTAATTTTAGTTCCTTGCTAAATTATACAATTGCATAATTTAACATATTGAGTGTGTGAGATCTCCTGTGTAATTGAAGAAGTGGGAGAGAACTGAACCTGTCTGAAGTCAGTTCTGAATGCAATGAGTTATTTTCTACTGATCAGTGAAAATATTTGATCAAAGATACAGATTTATTAATCTTGAAATATATGATCAAAATATATATTTATTAATCTCACATATACCTTGACAACCTACTGCCAAAAATTAATTAGGTCATACTCAGAATTGAGCCCTGTAGGTACCCTGGTTTTTAACCTAAATATCCAAAACATTTCTTGTCGCTCTAGGCGTTTAATCCTATCTCCACCCCTTCCTATTGTTGAAATCCTTTCAATAATATTCCATGCAAAGGTGTCACTGCTTTTATTATGGAAATGTGAAAAATGTTGTACTAAAGGAGTTTTGGCTTTACCCATATGTATAGTTGAGAGATGTTCTCTAATACAGGAATTTACATCTCTTGTAGTGAGTCCTACATATTGAAGGAAACAAGTAGTATATGGTATAAGGTATACAAGATAGTTGCAAGTGCAATTAAGACAGCTGAGGATGGCAAAGTTCTCCTGCGTTACCATCGATTTAATACTGTCACCTAAAAGAGCATGTTCACACGGTTTACACCTTGACCTGACACATTTTAACATGCCTTTGTGTTGCAACTATGTGGAGGTGGTCGCTTTAGGTTTAATTACTTCTGATTGTGCTACTGAATTCCCTAATGTTTTTGCTTTTCTGTAAGCGCATCTTATGCCTTTTTCAACAGTGGGGAACAATAAATCATCTGCAACTAGCACCTTGAAATGTTTGTGTAGTATATCACACACCTTGTTATATTGCGCACTATAGTTGGTGATAAATGTAACACCATCAAAAGACTTTCCATCTAAGGCACTTTTGCTACCTCCTGTTGGGCCCTGTTAATTACAGACTTCTTGTACCCTCTTTCTAACAACCTATTGTGAAGATCCTTAGCCTCCTCTTCATATTTGTTTGTTTCGGTGCAATTCCTTTTAGCTCGGATAAACTGCCCCTTAGCCACTGCATACGGTACATGCCCGTGGTGACAGCTGTTTGCCCTTAAGAGTGTGTTGCCTGAAATAGGCTTGTGATACATCCTCGACTCGATTTTACCATTAGGTAATCCTTTGAGTTTAAGATCTAAGAAATTAATTGTATCTTTATGATACTCGTAGGTGACAAGCCCACCCCATTGTCATTTAACCAATCAACAAAGGCAAGAGCAGACTCTTCATCACCCCGCCATACAAGCAACAAGTCATCAATGTAGCACTTGTACATATGGATGTTAGTTCTAAAGGGGTTGGTATCTGCAAAGATGGGGGACAGCTCCCACCATCCCATAAAAATGTTGGCGTAGGATAGGGCAAATTTTGCCCCCATGGCTGTCCCACATCTTTGCAGATAAATGTTACCATCAAAGCTAAAGAAATTATGAGTCAATAAAAATGATGCTACATCAATTACATATTCACGGAAACAGGCTGTAAAGTCAGTACAATGGCATAAAAAATATTCCAATGCCTTTCGGCTGAAACTATGCTGGATTGACAAATAAAGTGAATTTACATCTATTGTCTGCCAACTAGACTGTGCATCCCAACCTGTCTTCTCGACTATCTTAAGGACGTGCTTGGTGTCCTGTAGATAACTTGGAAGGCTCTTAGAAATGGGTTGTAGGACCTCATCCAGCCATTGTGAAAGTTTTTCAAACAGGGAGCCTATGCCACTGACTATCAGTCTCCCCTGGACACCTGTCAATGACTTGTAGACCTTGGACAAATGGTGGAAATTGTAGTGAGCGCTGTGTGGGTTTACTAGTTACATATTTTGATTGTTGATGTAAAGGACCAGCTAATACCTTGGACACATTACTATTTGTATCCTTTGGTCTGACCACTGGATCAGTAATAACTACACTTTCTTGTGTGTACTTTTTAAGGATACCAGAAGGCTTGGATACAAGCTCATCACCACTGGAGGATAATCCATCATCAGACTGTGACCCTTCACCACCTAAGAATGAAACCTGTCTGTTATTTTTCTTATGTCTCTGTCTGCGTCTGCGTGATCTATTATTAGAAAATTTTCTGTTAGCTTGTCTAAGCTTTCTATTCCAGACGTAAACAGTATTGTTGTTATAGTCAGTTTTGTCTCACAAGTATTTAGAATGCTTCATTTCAATCACACTCTGTCTAGACTCAGCTACATTTTTCTGCAATAAATTGTCAAAGTTAGAGAAATCATTATCAACACTACGAGTATTGAGTTTTGACTGCAAATCATCTATTTCTAATTTCAGTGCTTTTAACTGTGACACTTTATATTGCAATAATAACTGCATAAGCCGGATAGAACAATCAGTCAAAATTGAAATCCAAGAGTCTATAAAGCTTGTGTCTGTAACATCAAATGTCAGATATTTATTTATTTATTTATTTATTTATTTATTTATTCTAAGCCCTCTTGGCACCATTTGGAGCTCAATATATTTTTCGAAAGTCCAAATGTCCCATTGGAGCCTTAATTCCTTTATCAAGAGGTTTTTCATGCAATCAAATAATTCGGACAAACAGAAATTGGCTTTATCCTCAGAGAATACAGTATAGTGTCCATATTGGTAGTAATATATACAAATTATCAAGCCTTTAGGGAGCACAGAGTCTATCTTACCTCTTCCTCCGTATTTGTCCAAGCAGAGCAATGGAGAGTGGGTGGGGAGTCTTTCCCTATAGGTCCGGAGCCCAGTGTCGGCGTCTCAAACAAGCGTGTCTGCAGTACACGCTAAGCAGAGAGATATTTATCCAAAGGATTGAAGAAACGCACAGACGGGCAATGGCTGAGTAAAAGAAGAGTCCAATCTTTATTGTCGAAAAGGGTAAAAACAAATCATTCGGTCAGTAGTAAAAGCAAAAGTCCAACAGGTGTGTGAACAGGAGCTCTAAGCAGACGCGTTTTGTACGCTTGCGCACTTGGTCACTGCATACCTGGGCTCCTGTTCAAACACCTTTATATAGTGATCTACTCAAATTGTGAAATACTCACACCTGAAAAGGACATATACTTTACAATACAAAACAAAGGCTGCAATAGCAAAAGTCTAACTTCTGTTGTGCATATTAATAGAAAATTGTTGATATGTTTAAAGCACATATAGGAAAAATCATTACGGAAAATTCTTATTTCTGAGTCACACATATATATTATTTACAGTTCATTTAGTGTACAAATTGTTTAAGAAGAGCAGTGTTGTAATGACTTCAATCTATAGGATATAACAGTTTTCGCCCAGATATAAGACGTCTTAATATGGGTATATACACACAGAAGAAAACTCTGTCAATAATATAAAGGTTGACACAGAGGAGAGGAGATAAAGTACACAAGCTCTGTGTCGAATAGAGCATATCTAGTTATACCACTGTAAATGGCGCTATGCTAATTGTAGTTGTTAGACATAAACAGATAAAATCTGTGTCTGATACAGCATTACAAAATAACTATGCCAGTATAAATGTTGAATGTGTGCAGACAAAGCCTGTGTTAAATATCATATTTAAGTATACCATTTTATACAGTGCTGTGTCAGCTATGGCTGACGAATACATACACATAAGATTTATATGTGTAATAGTCTGTATTTGTAGCAATTTAAACAAGCATTTAATTTTGTTTTATAAATAAGAACCAACAATTTCCTCAAAGGTAGGTTTGTAACATAAAAGAAGCTTGATGAATTCGTTGTCAGTGCTTCATATAATGTATTACTATTTGCCCAATAAGTGACAGTTTATTAACTTCATAAACTGTATTACTTTCAGGGCATTTGATAATGCAAACAGTTCAAATAAAGCAGTAACATAAAATATAGTATTCCTTAATTAGGCAGGTAAAGTTCATCAAAATAAGTAAGGATAACGATTAATAGTAAAATAATTGGGTCTGACCTGAGAACACATGAATTGTTATTTGTCCGTTTGTTATGAACAGCAGCGTGGTACTCAGAGGGAGAGCGGTTGCGGCTGCAGCTGATGACGTCACCGCTACTTGCTGTGCTGTGTATGAAGCTGCTTGAATCCTGTTACCTTGTGAATGCTTCAGAGTTTGATGTCGAGTTAGTTTGATTCCCTTGTAGTATGTAATATCTTCCGGAGTTGAATTGAGTAAAAGAGCTGCTAAAGTAGGAATGAAAAATAAGAGATATTATCAGAACTCTTCAAATAAGAAATTATGAGGCTGTTGGAGAGTGAGGAAAACTCTCAGTGTAACGCTTGTGCTGTGAATCAATTCTCAATTAACCAGCAATGAATGCTGGGGGGAAGTGCTTGATATAGGAGGCTCTTAAAGGGACAGATCATTAGTAAGCAGTAACCCTGACAGAGCCCCCCACAAAAAGAACCACAGCGAGGTTCAAGGCCTAGGACGATCAGGGTTACGTCTATGGAAGAGGGAAATCAGACGTGGAGCAGATATGTTTGAAGCAGGCTCCCAGGAATCATCCTCATGGCCAAAACCTTTCCAATGAACCAAATAGAAAAGATTCCCACGACGTAATCTAGAATCCAGAATGCTATGAACCTCATACTGGCAATCAAGATTAGCAGAAGGTATTGGGTCTTCTGATGTAATATTTGTTATGGGTAGGTTGCAAGGTTTGATAAGAGACACATGGAAAGTTGGATGTATCTTAAAAGTTGATGGTAGTTGGAGTGTAACTGTTGTTGGACCATTTACTTTGACGATAGGGTAAGGACCCAAAAAGAGTTTACCTAGTTTCCTACAAGGATAAGGTATCTTGAGGTTCTTAGTGGAGAGCCATACTTGTTGTCCTACGGAATATTGAGGACTAGGTCTGTGGCGAAGATCGTAGTACCTGCGTTGTGATGCCTGTGCCTGAAGAATATGTTCACGAATTGAAGAAAAGTTAGCTGAAATGTCATTAACCAGATCATTCACCTGAGGACATGGGGTGTCAATCTTCGGAAGTAGTGTGAAATTTGGATGTAAACCATAATTTATAAAAAATGGTGATGTGCCAGTTGTAGAACTCTTATTATTATTATAGGCAAATTCTGCTAAGGGCAAGTAGGTGGCCCAAGAATCTTGTTGGTGAGAGCAGAAACAACGTAGGTATTGCTCTAGCCACTGGTTCACCCTCTCTGTCTGCCCATTCGTCTGAGGATGGTAAGCAGTGGTGAGTTTTTGTTCTATATGCAGAGCAGCACACAAATTTCTCCAGAACTTAGATGTGAATTGGGTTCCACGGTCACTAAGGATGGTTTTAGGTATTCCATGCAGTCTTACAATGTTTTGAATGAATAATTCACTGGTGAACTTGGAAGTGGGTAGGGAAATAACCGGTATGAAATGTGCCATCTTTGAGAATAGATCGGTGACAACCATTATAGTGGTATATTTGTTAGAGAGAGGTAAGTCCACAATAAAGTCTAAGGATACCGCCTCCCAGGGTACTTGAGGTACAGGTAAAGGCTGTAAAAAACCCACAGGGAGTTGTTTAGAAGGTTTGGAGGTTGCGCATATAACACATTTAGAAATATATTCTTTGAGATCGAGGTTAAGAGTAGGCCACCAAAAAGATCTCTTAAGTAAATCCAAGGTTTTATCCCTTCCCATGTGTCCAGCAAGGGGAGATTCATGAACTGTTTTCAAGATTGAAGATCTGAGATTTGGAGGTATGTATAGCTTCCCGTCCTTATAGAGTAAGCCATCAGAATTGTAAGTAAGATCTGTATGAGGTACTGATGGATCAATAGCAGTAGCATCTTTTATCACTGTAGTTAGACTTGTTATAACTCCAATGATAGAGTCCTTAGGAACAATAGTAGTAGGAATGCATGGTATTATAGGTTTAGGACCTTGTCTAGAGAGGGCGTCAGCCTTGCCATTTTTTGTACCAGGCCTGTAGGTAATGATGTAATGGAAACGAGAGAAGTAAAGACTCCAGCGTAATTGTCTGGAGGATAGAGTTCGATTAGACTGAAGATATTGCAGATTTTTATGGTCAGTATATATGACAGTTGGTTGTGTTGCACCTTCAAGCAAGTGCCTCCAGTGATCGAAGGAACACTTTATTGCAAGTAATTCTTTCTCGCCAACTGGATAATTTAACTCTGCTGGTTGCATCAATCTTGAGAAGAATGCGACCGGATGTAAGGGTTCTTTGAATGATTTCCTTTGAGAGAGGATTGCCCCTATTGCGAACTCAGAAGCGTCAACTTCCAGGATAAATTGCTTTTCTAAATCCGGGTATTGGAGAATGGGTGCTGTAGTGAATTTATTTTTTAAAAGGTCAAATACCTGTTGAGTATGGCTTGTCCACCTGAAAGGATGATTCAATTTGGTGAGTTCAGTAAGAGGTTTGGTAATAGCAGCGAATCCAGGAATGAATTTCCTATAATAATTTGAGAAGCCAAGGAAACGTTGAACATCTTTCTTACATTGGGGAGTCGGCCAATTATGAATGGCCTGAACCTTGTCATCTTGCATCTTGATTCCTTCAGGGGAGATGTTATACCCCAGAAAAGAGATATTATTTGACTCAAATATACATTTTTCTAGTTTAGCGTATAGGTTATTTTTTCGTAACCTAGTGAGAACCTCTCTAACATGCATTCTATGTTGATCTAAATTTTGTGAGTAAACTAGAATATCGTCCAAATAGACAACAACATATACATCCAAAATATCTCTGAAAAGATCATTGATTAAGCATTGGAATGTTGCTGGGGCATTGCACAGACCGAATGGCATCACTGTATATTCGAATAGCCCATATCTAGTCCGAAAAGCAGTGAGCCATTCGTCGCCAGCTCTCATTCGTATAAGATTATAGGCACCTCGAAGATCCAATTTAGTGAAAATTGAGGCCCCCCTTAATCTTTCAATTAATTCAGGGATTAAAGGTAGGGGGTACCTGTTTTTTCTGGTACGCCTGTTCAATTCCCTGTAATCAATGATTGGTCTTAACGTGCCATCTTTGTTGGTAACAAAAAATATGCCTGCACCTGCAGGGGAGGTACTAGGTCTTATAAAACCTTTTCGGAGGTTCTCATCTATATAGTTTTTAAGGTGTTCTAGTTCTGGTTTAGAAAGGGGGTAGATATGTCCATAGGGAATTGAAACTCCTGGGAGTAAATCAATAGGACAATCGTATTCCCTATGAGGGGGCAAACATTCAGCTTCTTTTTTATTAAAAACATCTGAGAAGTCTGCATATTGTTTGGGTAAAATATTATCCTCAACCTGTAGCATAATTAAATCTGATGATGTCTCACTATTTTGAGTGAGATGAGGAAAAGATAAACTGAGGTCATTCCAGTTTATAGTTGGTTTGTGTTTACAAAACCAATTTATACCAAGGATTACATTAAACATTGGTGAAGATATGACATCAAAAATGAGTGTTTCTGTGATGTGTGTGCAGGATATTACCTGTAATGGTGTAGTTTGGTGTGTGACAGGACCTGATTTTAAAAAAGAGCCATCAATGACCTTCACAGAGACTGGAGTTTTCTTAGAGACCAGAGGTATTTTATTCTGTTTCACAAAAGAAATATCAACAAAATTTCTACATGAGCCGGTGTCCAGGATAGCTTCAGTTGTTATCCTGATTTGATCCCACTGTAAAATAATAGGGATAGTTAAATATGATGGTTTAATGGTTTTCATTAACAGGGATTCAGTGATGTTAGGCAACCTACCCTTCTTATTCCTAGCCAGAACAGGGCAGTCCTTTACTTCATGAGTAGGGCAAGCACAATACATGCACAAACTATGCAACTTCCTCCTATTCTTCTCCTGAGAGGAGAGGGGACCCTTTATGAAGCCTATGTCCATAGGTTGTGGTGATTCTTTAGTTTGATAAACAGGTGTGGAGAGAAAGCTTTTTGTACCGCTAGCCTTTTCAGAGCGGCGTTCCCTAAGCCGTCTATCTATGTTAATAGTGAGAGAAAAAAAATCTTCCAATGAATCTGGAATCCCTGTGCGTGAAAGCTCATCCTTTATATCCTCAGATAATCCTAAACGATATTGAGTTTTAAGGGAGACCTCATTCCATCCTGAATCACGGGCAGAAATTTTAAATTGTGTGATGTAAGACTCCACTGGGTTCTTTCTTTGTTTTAAAGATCTAAGTAAGTTTTCAGCTGTGACCTGTTTGAAAGGGTCATCATATAATGCTGACATTTGATCAAAGAATTCATCTAGAGATCCTAGTATTGCATCATCATTTTCAAAAAAAGAGTCAGCCCAAGCCCTAGGTTCCCCCCTCAAATATGATATCACAGTAAGCACTCTTGATCTTTCTGTGGAATAAATACGTGGCTTTAATTGAAAAAGCAACAAACAGGAATTTTTAAACTCTCTAAATCTTGAACGGTCACCAGAGAATTTTTCTGGGGGGGAGACCATAGGTTCAGGGATAGAATCTGCACTTGCAGGTTTAGGTGCCAGAGTCTCTCTTAAGCAGGCCTTCAAAGCCTGATTTTCCACTTGTAATTCATGGAAAGAACCTGATAAAGCTTCTAATCTGTCTGACAGGACTTGAACTTTATCACTTAAAAGATCTTGTTCCATAATTGCTGTTGAAAGTATATGTTTAGTATAGGATAATTCTGTGTACACAAACACTAAATCCTTTCTTCCTTATGGCTGGTTAATTCTGTAATAGTCTGTATTTGTAGCAATTTAAACAAGCATTTAATTTTGTTTTATAAATAAGAACCAACAATTTCCTCAAAGGTAGGTTTGTAACATAAAAGAAGCTTGATGAATTCGTTGTCAGTGCTTCATATAATGTATTACTATTTGCCCAATAAGTGATAGTTTATTAACTTCATAAACTGTATTACTTTCAGGGCATTTGATAATGCAAACAGTTCAAATAAAGCAGTAACATAAAATATAGTATTCCTTAATTAGGCAGGTAAAGTTCATCAAAATAAGTAAGGATAACGATTAATAGTAAAATAATTGGGTCTGACCTGAGAACACATGAATTGTTATTTGTCCGTTTGTTATGAACAGCAGCGTGGTACTCAGAGGGAGAGCGGTTGCGGCTGCAGCTGATGACGTCACCGCTACTTGCTGTGCTGTGTATGAAGCTGCTTGAATCCTGTTACCTTGTGAATGCTTCAGAGTTTGATGTCGAGTTAGTTTGATTCCCTTGTAGTATGTAATATCTTCCGGAGTTGAATTGAGTAAAAGAGCTGCTAAAGTAGGAATGAAAAATAAGAGATATTATCAGAACTCTTCAAATAAGAAATTATGAGGCTGTTGGAGAGTGAGGAAAACTCTCAGTGTAACGCTTGTGCTGTGAATCAATTCTCAATTAACCAGCAATGAATGCTGGGGGGAAGTGCTTGATATAGGAGGCTCTTAAAGGGACAGATCATTAGTAAGCAGTAACCCTGACAATATGCTTTTACTAATGACCGAATGATTTGTTTTTACCTTTTTCGACAATAAAGATTGCACTCTTCTTTTACTCAGCCGTTGCCATCTGTGCATATCGGTAGTAACATGGTCTCTAGCTGTTGCCGGCAGAAGAGAAAAATATTGCACTGTTTGTTCCATGACTCTGTTTCAGTGCAGGATAGACAAATAGTGATGCAGCATGAAGGGGTTGCCAGAAACCCAATAAAGTGATTGTGTGCCTGACTCAGGCCTCTCTCGAGACCAGAGTGGATCATCGTAATGACTGACTTCCGGTGGGGGCGGAGCTGTTAGACACGCTGTTGCTGCACAGCTCGGGTGCTCTGGAGAATAGGAGCAAGAAAATCTCCCCCAGCATCTACTTGCCTGCGTGACCCAGAATCGCTGGGGTCCGTTGCAGGCTAACAGGCGGCGTCTACGCCTGTGCAGAGGAAGCCCTGGTACTGGCGGTAAAGCCCGGCGGTGGATACCGCAATCACCGCAGAGGAGCCCTGCAGAGTGGAGAAGAGGGGCGTCAAAGGCGGGTAAGCTGGATCTTTGCCCGTGAAGCGGTCGGACTCACTGTTTGGAATAGCCCCTGGTAGGAGGGGGTAGTTTGTCCGTTGAGAGATCGGCGGGCAGCGCTCCCTCCTCGCGGTGAAGAGTGTCTCACCTGGTTGATTGAAGGTGTGAGGAGATGCCGACTTTCCCCTTTGCGGTTTTTCCCAGGCGGACTGCCAAAAGTTTATTAGTTGCTGGTAAGGCATACCTAGCCTATGGGCATATACTCCCTTTACACTGCTGCATCTTGTGCTTTGGGGGTTGAGATATGCATTTAAGCTGAGGCACTGACTTTCTTTGTTAAAGGGGTTTGGACCTGAAGTGAGCCAGTGACAAGAAACCCTCATTGATTACCTATATTGCACTTGCCACCTTAGGCCTATTCCTACCTGAGTCTCTGGGTAATATCTGGGGGAAGTGCTTTACAAGAATGAATATGGGGTATTCTGGTACCTGATACTACAGCTGGTTATACCTATTACTGCCCTTATTAATGCATGAAAGTGAATCCTGAGATATAAGGAGAATCAGCACTCTACTTGACTTTTGCTTTGGTTGCGGTAACGTTGTTTTACTTGATCTCGTCTGAGTCATTTGGAGGCCTTTTGTGCAGCGTTCTTGTTGCAGGACTTTGGTATCCTCTGACTCTCTGTTCCCCACTTTACCTGTTCTGTGGATTGTATGTTTATTTGCAGACCAAGAGTAAGAAGAAGAAAGAGGAGATAGGAGGGGAGAGGCTGGAGAGGAGAAGGAGGAGAAAAAAAAGATTTAATGTCTATCAAAGGACTGCTTAATGTTGGCTAATGTAAATGGATGTTTGCATGTTTGTTTCAGTATAGATTTTCCTAGGGGTCTTTACTTCTCTTCTTGTTTAGATCAGTGTCTAGCTCGAGAGATAATACATTATTCTGTCAAAAATATATTGGTAAAAATTTCCTTAGAGAAAGGGGTTTACTCCATACTAATATCTATCTGCATACTATAATTATTTAATTACACAGGTGTTCGCTGTCCATAACCATAATTGTTAAAGCCTACAGGCTCTAATATCACTGTTAACCTATTCTCTACACATAGGTTAAAAAGTCACACACAAAAAACAAAAAAAAACAAACAAAAAAAAAAAAACACCCTCACAGCTGAAATTGTACTAATACTGTTTTTTTTTCTTTATTTTTGCTCTCACTCAAAGAGTCATTAGTTCTCTTTGGATTTGAATACACAGAGACTACACAGAGTTTTCTTTTCTTTTTTGGTTTTATTGCACGTGTTATTTCTTTTTCTTTTTTCCTTTCTCTCTCGCTGCAGTTGCAGCTTTGCACATATTGTTTGTAATCACAGGGTATATGGAAAGATTTGTTATACATACGAAACAGAGTTCCCCCATAATGCCGCCAAAAAGTAAGGACAGAAAGGTTAGGAGTGCAGACACCTAATTGGACCCCTCTGTGGAGGGGGGTATGGCCCATTTAGACACAGGTAATTTAGTATCGCAACTAACCAACATATTCACTCCTCAGTTTGATATTATTAAGAAAGAGCTTAGCAGTATATCTACAGACATTGTTTCATTGTCAAATGAGGTTAATCAATTTGCCTCAAGAATAGGGGAGGCAGAAAATAGGATCTCTGACTTGGAGGACCGGGTTAATATTCAAGATAAACCTACGCAAGACCATGAAGCTAAAATTTCAAGTTTACAATTCCGTCTGGAGGATCTGGAGGATCGCTCCAGGCGGAATAACATTAGAATTATCGGACTCCCCGAATCCCCCGAGTATGAGGATCTTATTAAAATTACCTCTTTATTACTCCCTAAGGCATTAGGTTTTCCTGAACAACAACTCCCTCTTGCAGTCGAAAGAGCCCATAGAGTTGGATATAGTAGAACCAGTACATCTATGGGTAATAGAAGTAGAATGTCTATTTTCAAACTTCTTAGATATCAGGATAAGGTAGACTTATTAAAGCATATAGAAAGATAGGGGAATTTGTATTTGAAGGAAACAAGTTGTTGATGTTTCAAGATTTCTCAATAGAAACGTCCACTAAAAGGAAACAAATGATCCCGTTATGCACCAAGATTATTGATAAAGGGTTTAAAGCTTGGGTGGTATACCCTGCAAAGATTGTAATGGAAGAGAATGGTGTTAGGCGAGTTTTTAATAATCCCCAAGAGGCCCATGAGTTTATCAGTACCCTATAGCAGCTTAGGAGAATTAATTCTTACCAGAATGAAAATCTGTTTTGAACAAGATCGATGTGTTATTTGATTTGTTATATTGTTTTAGTTATAGCTTGGTTGGATACACTGTTTATTAATATTTTTAAAAGGGGAAAAAAAAATTTTTTGAACTGAATGTTTTTTATTCTAAGTTTAAATTCCTCTTAGGTTCAGTATGTCGGTACAGGATGGCAGATGTTTTCTTTTTTTTTTTTTACTTATGTTGTGTTTGTTTTTTGTTTTTTCCTTTCTCTCCCCTCCTCCCGCACTTGGTTATACGCCCAGCCTAAAAGATATGGAATATTATCTTATGTTGAGGATTGATGGCATCCAAGATTAATATACTTTCTTGGAACGTGGGGGGCATCACGTCTCCTAGAAAACGTAAATTAATTATCAAATATCTTGCTAAATTTAATCCTGATCTTGTGATGCTACAGGAAACACACCTTAATATGGTTGAAGCTGCCAAATTGAAGTGTAAATGGGTAGGCGAATGCGTTGCAGCGTCAGGTGTTAAAAGAAAATCAGGAGTAGCAATATTGTTACATAAAAATTTAGTTTATAATATTGTAAAAACGGAGGCTGATCCAGAGGGAAGATTTTTGATTCTACATATCCAGATTAATAATTGTAACTTTGTTATATGTAATCTATATGGCCCCAATTCTTTTTCACCGGTGTTTTGGGACACTATTAGAAGCAAACTATTTTTATTCTCAGCAGCTAATTTAATTTTAGGGGGAGATTTCAATATGACATTGTGCCCTATATTGGATAGATTATCGGCAAAAAATTTACGTGAAAACGCCAAATTGGCAAAATATTTTAAACTTTTCTGTCATGAATTAAGATTAATTGATATATGGAGATTTAAAAATCCAGAACAACGTAGTTTTACCTGTGAGTCTAAATCCCATATGACATTTTCTAGAATTGATCTATTTCTAATTTCTAAGTCACTTGCTCTTTGCAGATCTGAAGCTAATATCTATGATATTGTTATTTCTGACCATGCAGTAATTTCTTTCACATTGATGGCTATCTCCCCCCCTAAGATCCCTAATACATCTTTTTTTTTTCCGCGGTATTTGGCTGACAGTCCTAGGTTTGGCAATTGGTTAAAACAAAAGTGGAAGGATTATGTCACGTTCAATGTGGGGCAATTTAGTAAACCAGAGGTTTTTTGGGAAGCAGCAAAAGCCGTTTTGAGGGGGGAAATTAAACTTTATTTAGCTACGTGGAGGAAGAAAACTTTGGAGCAGGAATTACAATTAGCTGCTCAAGTCAGAAATGCGCTCGGGAAATTCTATAAAGACAAGACAAAGGATAATTGGGATAGATATTGTAAATTAAAAAGGGAAAGAGACATCTATTTAAAACAAAGGTCCCAAGAAGAAGAATTAAAAATAAATTATCAGTTTAGAGGTCATTATGGGAACTCCGCCAAATTTTTGGCTAGTGTAGTGAAAGTTAGGAAAAGCAAGAATCTAATCTCGGCTATTAAATTTAATAATGTGAAGTATTCTAATACAGAGGATATTAGCCAAGCTTTCTTTAAGGTATTCAAAAGGCTGTACTCAGAATCAGAGGTAAATTCGGATAATGCATCAAATTTTTGGACTGGTGTGAAACTCCCTGGTGTCATGGAAGACACATTATAAAGATATGATTCCGTTTGCTGCTGAGGAGATATTTTTTTTAACTAATGCTGATTTACGTCCTAAACGTGTGAAAAAATATTAAATACTATTATTTTAACTGCAAGACAATTAATTGTCAAGGGCTGGAAAGACCATATAGCTCCCAGGGTCTCAGAGTTCCTTAAAGAAATTCAGTTTCAAATTTTATTTGAATCTTTTCACACTAAATCTCTGACGGACAGCAGAATCAGATTTTTTCTCATGGATTGGCTTCCGCTAATTATATCTTATCTGCTTCAGGTTCAAAGGCGTATTTTACAGCCTTTTTTAAATACGATAGCTTTTTTAGAATTGGTTATATTAGGACTGTTTCCCCCATTATGGGTATCTGGTCTCCGGGAGATTACTACATGAGATAGGATTTAAGGAATACTTTGGAGAGAAAGGGAGGGGGAGAGAAGGGGAATGGGAAGGGGAGAAGGATAGTGAAAGAAAATAAGATTAGGGGAAATAGGAGAGGAAAGGAATGAGAAAGAGAAGGAAAGAAGTAAGGGAAGGAAGAAGGGAGTTAAGACAGAGATAAGACAATAAATATTAAGACCGATGGTTACGTGTAATAATGCTGGGAGGCGGAGGAGGGGGGATAAGAAAAAAGAAAAATATAATTTTTTTTCCCTTTTTCTTTTCTCTTTTGGTTGCTTGTCTATTATATATAAAAACTCCAGTGACGTACTCAGCTATATTATGAATGTCAGGGGCTAGTACTTATTTTGTCTGATCTATTGTACTGTGAATTATTTTTTTCAATGTACTAATTCATATATGAATGCCCGCTGGGGCTATTTGAAATGTATCCTGATATATGTTTATTTTTTTTCTGCTGGAATCATTAAAAATAATAAAAAAAATAAAGAAACCCAATAAAGTACAATAACAAGGGGTCGCTTCAAAGCTATATACAAAACAATATGTCATTCAACAACCATCTTAGGTGATATGAAGAAACCACTTGCCTGCTATGTATTCCAAAGGGAAAAAACAAATGATACTTCCAAATTGCAATAACTGTGGCTCACAATTGAGAGGGAGCCGGAATCAATCTCAATCCAAGTACAAACCGGCAATGTGATTAATCTATCTAAATATAATTTGACTAAGGACCAACTAAAGGTGTTGTATTACGGTTTAAACTTTGCACCCACTACTGATTTCGACCTCTTTAACACTATAATTGACGTTAACAGATTGATTAGAAATGTTACACTGCACAAACATTTCCAAAACAATACACGTTTTCCAGGATCATCTTCTGCCACAACAGGAGTAGGGGTCAATTTGCCTTTTGAAGAGTGCTGTGATTTATTCTCTCTTGAACAGCTAGAGCAGGATAGTAGGGTAGAATTTTGCCCCCTAGAGGATACTAATAGAATTAAGAGTTTTAAAAATCCCTCTATATTTTATCATATTCACAGCAGGGGTCCCACCCTGGAACTATTCTTTAAGGGAGTAGAAAATGAAGGTGTGGCATCTCCTTCAAACCTTTCAAGGAGAGAGAAACTAGCTCTCAGCGAGCTTCAAAATAACAGTGACCTTGTGATACGAAATGCTGGAAAGGGGGGGGGGTCGGTAGAGGTGCTCAATAAGAGTGATTATGTGGCTGAGTCCCTAAGACAATTGGACAATAGGGACAATTATGATCTGTTGAGCCATGACCCTACCCTGTCTTATCAAAGAGAGTTACAGCATCTCCTGGACAGAGGCGGTGACTTGGGGATCTTGGACAAAAATACCGTGGAGTATCTTTATGTGGAGCATCCCAGAAAGCCAATTTTCCACCATTTGCCCAAGGTCCACAATTCATTGACCGGTGTCCAGGGGAGACCGATAGTCAGTGGCATAGGCTCCCTGTTTGAAAAATGTTCACAATGACTGGATGAGGTCCTACAACCCATTTCTAAGAGCCTTCCAAGTTATCTACAGTACACCAAGCATGTCCTTAAGATAGTCAAGGAGACAGGTTGAGATGTACAGTATAGTTGGCTGACAATAGATGTAAGTTCGCTTTATTCGTCCATCCAGCATAGTTTCAGCCTAAAGGCATTGAAATATTTTGTATGCCATTATACTGACTTTACAGCCTGTTTCCATGAATATCTAATTGATGTAGCATCTTTTTTGTTGACTCATAATTTCTTTAGCTTTGATGGTAACATTTATCTGCAAAGATGTGGGACAGCCATGGGGGCAAAATTTGCCATATCCTACACCAACATTTTCATGGGATGGTGGGAGCTGTACCACATCTTTGCAGATACCAACCCCTTTAGAACTAACATCCATATGTACAAGCGCTACATTGATGACTTGTTGGCGGGGTGATGAGGAGTCTGCTCTTGCCTTTGTTTATTGGTTAAATGACAATGGGGTAGGCTTGTGATTCACCTACGAGTATCATAAAGATACAATTAATTTCTTGGATCTTAAACTCAAAGGATTACCTAATGGTAAAATTGAGTCGGGATGTATCGCAAGCCTATTTCAGGCAATACACTCTTAAGGGCAAACAGCTGTCACCCTGGGCATGTACCCTATGCAGTGGCTAAGGGGCAGTTTATCCGAGCTAAAAGGAATTGCACTGAAACAAACAAATATGAAGAGGAGGCTAAAGATCTTAGCAATAGGTCTGTTAGAAAGAGGGTACAAGAAGTCTGTAGTTAACAGGGCCCAACAGTAGGTAGCAAAGCTGGATAGAGATACGTTGTTGCGTGACAAAAGTGCCTTAGATGGCAAGTTACATTTATCACCAACTATAGTGCACAATATAACAAGGTGTGTGATATAGTATGCAAACATTTCAAGGTGCTAGTTGCAGATGATTTATTGGTCCCCACTGTTGAAAAAGGCATATGGTGCACTTACAGAAAAGCAAAAACATTAGGGAATTCAGTAGCACCATCAGAAGTAATTAAACCTAAAGCGACCACCTCCACATGGTTGCAACACAAAGGCATGTTAAAATGTGGCAGGTCAAGGTGTAAACCGTGTGAACATGCTCTTTTAGGTGACAGTTTTAAATCGATGGTAATGCAGGAGAACTTTGCCTTTGGCAGCTGTCTTAATTGCTCTTGCAACTTTGTTGTATACCGTATAACATGTACTACTTGTTTCCTTCAATATGTAGGACTCTCTACAAGAGATGTAAATTCCTGTATTAGAGAACATCTCTCAACTATACATATGGGTAAAGCCAAATTTCCTTTAGTACAACATTTTGCACATTTCTATAATAAAAGCAGTGACACCTTTGCATGGAATATTATTGAAAGGATTTCAACAATAGGCAGGAGTAGAGATAGGATTAAACGCCTAGAGTGACAAGAAATGTTTTGGATATTTAGGATAAAAACCAGGGTACCTACAGGACTCAATTCTGAGTATGACCTAATTAATTTTTGGCAGTAGGTTATGGTGCTCAACAGTAGATTCCCATACCTTTTCTACGTGTTTAGATCTGTTTCCAACCATTCTTTTGTATGTATATTGATATTTACTTTTTGTCATCTTTTTTGCACACATATATTAATTCATTTATATCAGTTTGTTTATATGAAGAAACAACTTGCCCGCTATGTATTCCAAAGGGAAAAACAAATGATACTTCCAAATTGCAATAACTGTGGCTCACAATTGAGAGGGAGCCGGAATCAATCTTAATCCAAGTACAAACCGGCAATGTGATTAATCTATCTAAATATAATTTGACTAAGGACCAACTAAAGGTATAGGCTTACAGTTTAAACTTTGCACCCACTACTGATTTCGAGCTCTTTAACACTATAATTGACGTTAACAGATTGATTAGAAATGTTACACTGCGCAAATATTTCCAAAACAATAAACGTTTTACAGGATCATCTTCTGCCACGACAGGAGTAGAGGTCAATTTGCCTTTTGAAGAGTGCTGTGATTTACTCTCTCTTGAACAGCTAGAGCAGGAGGGTAGGGTAGAATTTTGCCCCCTAGAGGGTACTAATAGAATTAAGAGTTTTAAAAATCCCCCTATATTTTATCATATTCACAGCAGGGGTCCCACCCTGGAACTATTCTTTAAGAGAGTAGAGAGGGACTTAACACAACTTAAAAATGATGGTGTGGCATCTCCTTCAAACCTTTCAAGGAGAGAGAAACTAGCTCTCAGCGAGCTTCAAAATAACAGTGACCTTGTGATACGAAATGCTGGAAAAGGGGGGTCGGTAGAGGTGCTCAATGAGAGTGATTATGTGGCTGAGTCCCTAAGACAATTGGACAATAGGGACAATTATGATCTGTTGAGCCATGACTCTACCCTGCCTTATCAAAGAGAGTTACAGCATCTCCTGGAAAGAGGCAGTGACTTGGGGATCTTGGACAAAAATACCATAGAGTATCTTTATGTGGAGGATCCCAGAATGCCAATTTTCCACCATTTGCCCAAGGTCCACAATTCATTGACCGGTGTCCAGGGGAGACCGATAGTCAGTGGCATAGGCTCCCTGTTTGAAAAATGTTCACAATGACTGGATGAGGTCCTACAACCCATTTCTAAGAGCCTTCCAAGTTATATACAGGACACCAAGCATGTCCTTAAGATAGTCGAGGAGACAGGTTGAGATGTACAGTCTAGTTGGCTGACAATAGATGTAAGTTCACTTAATTCGTCAATCCAGCATAGTTTCGGCCTAAAGGCATTGAAATATTTTTTTATACCATTATACTGACTTTACAGCCTGTTTCCATGAATATGTAATTGGTGTAGCATCTTTTTTGTTGACTCATAATTTTTTAGCTTTGATGGTAACATTTATCTGCAAAGATGTGGGACAGCCATGGGGGCAAAATTTGCCATATCCTACACCAACATTTTCATGGTATGGTGGGAGCTGTCCCACATCTTTGCAGATACCAACCCCTTTAGAACTAACATCCATATGTACAAGCGCTACATTGACGACTTGTTGGCGGGGTGATGAGGAGTCTGCTCTTGCCTTTGTTTATTGGTTAAATGACAATGGGGTAGGCTTGTGATTCACCTACGAGTATAATAAAGATACAATTAATTTCTTGGATCTTAAAAAGGATTACCTAATGGTAAAATTGAGTCGAGGATGTATCGCAAGCCTATTTCAGGCAATACACTCTTAAGGGCAAACAGCTGTCACCCCGGGCATGTACCCTATGCAGTGGCTAAGGGGCAGTTTATCCGAGCTAAAAGGAATTGCACCAAAACAAACAAATATAAAGAGGAGGCTAAAGATCTTAGCAATAGGTTGTTAGAAAGAGGGTACAAAAAGTCTGTAATTAACAGGGCCCAACAGTGAGGTAGCAAAGCTGGATAGAGATACCTTGTTGCGTGACAAAAGTGCCTTAGATGGAAAATCTTTTGATGGTGTTACATTTATCACCAACTATAGTGCACAATATAACAAGGTGTGTGATATAGTATGCAAACATTTCATGGTGCTAGTTGCAGATGATTTATTGGTCCCCACTGTTGAAAAAGGCATAAGGTGCGTTTACAGAAAAGCAAAAACATTAGGGAATTCAGTAGCACCATCAGAAGTAATTAAACCTAAAGCGACCACCTCCACATGGTTGCAACACAAAGGCATGTTAAAATGTGGCAGGTCAAGGTGTAAACCGTGTGAACATGCTCTTTTAGGTGACAGTTTTAAATCGATGGTAATGCAGGAGAACTTTGCCTTTGGCAGCTGTCTTAATTGCTCTTGCAACTTTGTTGTATACCTTATAACATGTACTACTTGTTTCCTTCAATATGTAGGACTCTTTACAAGAGATGTAAATTCCTGTATTAGAGAACATCTCTCAACTATACATATGGGTAAAGTCAAATTTCCTTTAGTACAACATTTTGCACATTTCCATAATAAAAGCAGTGACACCTTTGCATGGAATATTATTAAAAGAATTTCAACAATAGGCAGGAGTAGAGATAGGATTAAACGCCTAGAGCGACAAGAAATGTTTTGGATATTTAGGTTAAAAACCAGGGTACCTACAGGACTCAATTCTGAGTATGACCTAATTAATTTTTGGCAGTAGGCTATGGTGCTCAGCAGTAGATTCCCATACCTTTTCTACACGTTTAGATCTGTTTTCAACCATTCTTTTGTATGTATATTGATATTTACTTTTTGTCATCTTTTTTGCACACATATATTAATTAATTTATATCAGTTTGTTTATGTGATGCAGAATTATTATGCAGGGGCACTTGTGTTGCACCAGGCTTAGGTCAGTATTTTATAGGAAATGTTGTAGCTAACAATATGGTTCCTATAAATATAATTATATAAAAACAAATATATGTTTTGTCTGGTGCAGTACATTTACCCGTGTGTGCTATATAGTTATATAAATATGAATTTGTCCATAATCAATATACACATTGAGTTGGCAAGTGTGTTTACTTTTATTTTATACACATATGCGATCAGTAACGTGCTGAGGTAGTTTGGTCATTTAGAGAAGTTTCATGGATAATAAAGGATAGCTTGGATGCTGAAAATGGATTGTATATCAGCATCCCGCTTTCTTTTTCTGAACCATTATCACCGCACTTATGCCTATTGTTAGCCCAATATCATTGTGTCTACTTATCTTCTATTTTTCCTTATTTTTTGTTTTATACATTTAGTTGATATTGTATATACAGGATGAATCAATATGTATCCAGGATTTTCTTTATATGCAGGATAGCACTGGTTTTTGTATTAAATCATTAGAGGGTGTGTCTTTTAGAAATATTGATTAACCATTTATGTACTTAAATAGGTGTTGTGTGACAAATAGTTTAGGCTATGATTACGGCTTCCACCGAAATGCATAAGCCTATCTGACACACTACACTCTTGGACATTGTACCATGGACTCTGTGGTTTATTTTAAACCTGTGGAAATAAAGATACTTTTTTTTTTTAATACAGACGGATCGCTCCTGTGTTTTTTGTTCCACTTTGCATCATTGCCAGAAGATCTGTCCGTGTTCAGGGATAGCCGACTTGCCCCTATTGGATCCAGTATTGCATGTTATTGCTCAGCCACGTGGGTGGTGACAAATCCGGAAGGAATTGGATGTGGGCTCATGGTGCGGCAGTGTACTCTAAAACGGACCGTGGAGTTTTGAAAGTCGCGGATCCGTGAGTATGCTCGGTTGGATCCGGGTTCTCTGCCGACATCGGGATACAGACGCCTGAAGCTCCTTGTCTCTAGGCGGAAAGTGAGCCACGGTTATCGCAATTTGGAAGTATCATTTGTTTTTTCCTTTTGGAATACATAGCGGGCAAGTTGTTTCTTCATATCACCTAAGATGGTTGTTGAATGACATATTGTTTTGTATATAGCCTTGCAGCACCCCCTTCTTATTATATATATATATATATATATATATATATATATATATATATATATATATATATATATATATATATATATATATATATATATATATATATATATATATATATATAAATGAAAATGTTTGTAAATGGAAAAAATTGCACAAATCCTTAGACTTTTTTTGAGCGTTTTTATGAAGGAAAATCTCCTTCAAAGATTCGCAAGTATATACACCTGGGAACCAAATATTTCACTTAAGGTGCAGACCCATTGAATACAAATGAATTATTTATTTAAGAAGAAAAAGTGATACAAAATAATATCACTTATCAAAGACTGGGATTTCAGCACTCTTTTTATATAATAAGTAAATAACACTCTAGTGATACATATCAAAGCTTGTGGGTTTATTGTGTGTCAGGCTGATTAAGAGACCTGAGCAGTACAAGATGCATTAATACAAAAGTAACATAAATTACACATAAAGTGAAAAAGTAAAAATATACTAAAATCCTTTCAAGGATATAATAGTGGGACCGGTCCCCGTGTCAACCAAGCTGGTTCAGGTAATTACATGAAAAATGTGATCCATATTAATTCAGAATAAGGTGAGAGTGTAGTATGCTCTCAGTAAGTCATCAGACCGTTCACGGTTTTAGTAATCAACTGAGACAGGCTTAAAGACTCCACCTCTAACTCAACTTTGCATAAGACAACAGTTAATAAGTGCATACACAGTAAATCAATCAAAGCAGACAGTAAACACAAAGCCTTTTTGTTGCAACAATTTTCCCATATGTACTTGGTCTCTCCAAACCAAAGAAAAACACTTATATTTATAAGAAAAGGTCAAATGCTAGAGAGTATGGCAACGCATCTCATGAAAGTGTTAATTGAGTAGCGTGAGCAGTTTCAGCAAGAGAAGCAGTTCAGTAGGAATCAGTCTAGTGTTAATAAGTATTCCGTTAGTATGCAGATGTTCCTTGCAAAGAACTGTAAACGTAGCATAATGAAAGCATGCATGTAATTGCAACTACAGCGTTAAGCAAGCGATAAAGAAATCACCAAACCAGATTGGGATATGTCAGCAGAGAAAGTCAAGCAATATGTGTGTCAGTAGGTAATGCAAAACATAGACACAAAATAACCAAGCGTTGAGTTGTCTAGTGGACCAAAATATAAGCTATTGCGGGATTAGGTACAGGAGGATACTTTGTATTGATATACTGTACCCCTCTGTCGACTGCACCTTCCCTTGTCAGCTTTTGTAAATGTCGTCCGGCCATCAGTGCCTGGTGTTACTCGTTTTCCTACTTTCGGAAGGCTGTTATTTATCCGCTTGTTTCTTTGCTTGTGTATACCTCTCAAGTATGCTGAGTTGAAATTTTTTCGTGTGTCCACGATTATTTTCCAGTACTGCCTTAACCCTCTTGGGCATGGAGTTCACCAGAGTTTCACAGTTTTCCACTGGAGTCCTCTTCCACTCCTCCATGATGACATCACAGAGCTGGTGTATATTAGAGACTTTGCACTCCCCCACCTTCCGTTTGAGGATGCCCCACAGATGCTCAATAGGGTTTAGGTCTGGAGACATGCTTGGCCAGTCCATCACCTTTACCCTCAGCTTCTTAGTTATCATGTTGGAATACTGCCCTGCGGCCCAGTCTCCAAAGGGAGGGGATCATGCTCTGCTTCAGTATGTCACAGTACATGTTGGCATTCATGGTTCCCTCAATGAAATGTAGCTCCCCAGTGCCGGCAGCACTCATGCAGGCCCAGACCATGACACTCGCACCACCATGCTTGACTGTAGGCAAGACACATTTGTCTTTGTACTTCTCAACTGGTTGTCGAAACACACGCTTGACACCATCTGAACCAAATAAGTTATCTTGGTCTCATCGGACCACAGGACATGGTTCCAGTAATCCATGTCCTTAGTCTGCTTGTCTTCAGCAAACTGTTTGCTGGCTTTCTTGTGCATCATCTTTAGAATAGACTTCCTTCTGGGACGACAGTCATGCAGACCAATTTGATGCAGTGTGCAGCGTATGGTCTGAGCACTGACAGGCTGATCCCCCACCCCTTCAACCTCTGCAGAAATGTTGGCAGCACTCATACATCTATTTCCCAAAGACAACCACTGGATATGACGCTGAACACGTGCACTCAACTTCTTTGGTCGACCATGGCGAGGCCTGTTCTGAGTGGAACCTGTCCTGTGAAACCACTGTATGGTTTTGCCCACCATGCTGCAGCTCAGTTTCAGGGTCTTGGCAATCTTCTTATAGCCTAGACCATTTTTATGTAGAGCAACATTTCTTTTTTTCAGATCCTCAGAGAGTTCTTTGCCATGAGGTGCCATGTTGAACTTCCAGTGACCAGTATGAGAGAGAGTGAGAGTGATAACACCAAATTTAATACACCTGCTCCCCATTCACACCTGAGACCTTGTAACACTAACGAGTCACAGGACACCGGGGAAGGAAAATGGCTAATTGGGCCCAATTTGGACATTTCCACTTAGGGGTGTACTCACTTTTGTTGCCAACGGTTTAGACATTAATGACTGTGTGTTGAGTTATTTTGAGGGGAAATTTACACTGTTATACAGGCTGTACCCTTACTACTTTACATTGCAGCAAAGTGTCATTTCTTCAGTGCTGTCACATGAAAAGATATAATATAGTATTTACAAAAATGTGAGGGGTGTACTCACCTTTGTGAGATACTGTATATATATACAGGGAGTGCAGAATTATTAGGCAAATGAGTATTTTGACCACATCATCCTCTTTATGCATGTTGTCTTACTCCAAGCTGTATAGGCTCGAAAGCCTACTACCAATTAAGCATATTAGGTGATGTGCATCTCTGTAATGAGAAGGGGTGTGGTCTAATGACATCAACACCCTATATCAGGTGTGCATAATTATTAGGCAACTTCCTTTCCTTTGGCAAAATGGGTCAAAAGAAGGACTTGACAGGCTCAGAAAAGTAAAAAATAGTGAGATATCTTGCAGAGGGATGCAGCACTCTTAAAATTGCAAAGCTTCTGAAGCGTGATCATCAAACAATCAAGCGTTTCATTCAAAATAGTCAACAGGGTCGCAAGAAGCGTGTGGAAAAACCAAGGCGCAAAATAACTGCCCATGAACTGAGAAAAGTCAAGCGTGCAGCTGCCAAGATGCCACTTGCCACCAGTTTGGCCATATTTCAGAGCTGCAACATCACTGGAGTGCCCAAAAGCACAAGGTGTGCAATACTCAGAGACATGGCCAAGGTAAGAAAGGCCGAAAGACGACCACCACTGAACAAGACACACAAGCTGAAACGTCAAGACTGGGCCAAGAAATATCTCAAGACTGATTTTTCTAAGGTTTTATGGACTGATGAAATGAGAGTGAGTCTTGATGGGCCAGATGGATGGGCCCATGGCTGGATTGGTAAAGAGCAGAGAGCTCCAGTCCGACTCAGACGCCAGCAAGGTGGAGGTGGAGTACTGGTTTGGGCTGGTATCATCAAAGATGAGCTTGTGGGGCCTTTTCGGGTTGAGGATGGAGTCAAGCTCAACTCCCAGTCCTACTGCCAGTTTCTGGAAGACACCTTCTTCAAGCAGTGGTACAGGAAGAAGTCTGCATCCTTCAAGAAAAACATGATTTTCATGCAGGACAATGCTCCATTACACGCGTCCAAGTACTCCACAGCATGGCTGGCAAGAAAGGGTATAAAAGAGAAAATCTAATGACATGGCCTCCTTGTTCACCTGATCTGAACCCCATTGAGAACCTGTGGTCCATCATCAAATGTGAGATTTACAAGGAGGGAAAACAGTACACCTCTCTGAACAGTATCTGGGAGGCTGTGGTTGCTGCTGCACGCAATGTTGATGGTGAACAGATCAAAACACTGACAGAATCCATGGATGGCAGGCTTTTGAGTGTCCTTGCAAAGAAAGGTGGCTATATTGGTCACTGATTTGTTTTTGTTTTGTTTTTGAATGTCAGAAATGTATATTTGTGAATGTTGAGATGTTATATTGGTTTCACTGGTAAAAATAAATAATTGAAATGGGTATATATTTGTTTTTTGTTAAGTTGCCTAATAATTATGCACAGTAATAGTCACCTGCACACACAGATATCCCCCTAAAATAGCTATAACTAAAAACAAACTAAAAACTACTTCCAAAACTATTCAGCTTTGATATTAATGAGTTTTTTGGGTTCATTGAGAACATGGTTGTTGTTCAATAATAAAATTAATCCTCAAAAATACAACTTGCCTAATAATTCTGCACTCCCTGTATATATTTATATATATATATAAACAGATATATAAAAATATATATTTAAAATAAAAAGATAATTTTTCTTCTGTGTTTGCAGACAGGAATCAACCCGATCAAATATGATCGGGTTGATTGACACCCCCTGCTAGCGGCCGATTGGCCGCAAATCTGCAGGGGGCGGTATTGCACAAGCAGTTCTGGTGAACTGCTTGTGCAATGATAAATGCTGACAGTGTATGCTGTCGGCATTTATCAATGTGCAGCAGACATGTTACGCTACATTGTATCATGTCCGCTCGCACTTTGATAAATATGCCCCATAAACCTGAAAAAGCTATTTCTCATACATTCTATACTCTGCAGATGGTATAACAAGTAGACAGAAATACATTAAGGGAAAACCAATTTCACAGTATATTGTCCCTGTAATATGATACACATGAAGAATACAGATTATGCCAATACTAAAACCTGTTGATATGTACCTTGGAAGTATGACCTTTTTTTTTGGGGGGGGGTAGTAGAGCGAGGTCTCAAAAGAGTGATCTAAACATCTGACCCATGATGGGAGGGTGTTAGCTAGCATCCATGCAATTTAGTATGCTGTGACAAGAGGTCACAATTTAAGACTGGAGTAAAGGAGATTTAATCTCCTGCAACATAAATGTTTTTTCACTGTAAGAGCAATAACATTGTGGAACTCATTACCAAAGGAGGTAGTGAATGCCAATACCTTAGATACATTTAAAAATGGTTTGTATACATTTCTGTCTCTTCGACTGAATCGTCTTCCCTTAGCCCCCCTCTACCCCCTCCCATAGCGCCTTGAGACCCTCACGGGTGATTAGTTTGCGCTTTACAAGTACCCAATAGATAGATAGATAGAATTAATGGGTATAGTTGCTTGTATTAAAAGGGTCGCCTTTTAGTGGGATTAATTAAAGTTCAACTGTAGCTGTTTTGTAAGTGTATTAGATTTGTATAGGTTGAATTCAATGGACATCGGTCCATGCGTGAGTTTGTGATGAAGCAAAGTAGTTGAGGGCATGCATGCAAGTAATGAGGGTTGTTGTGTGAAGAGCAGGTGTTAGTGTGCAGAGATCTGTGTTGATTTGCGATGGAAAATAAATGAAAGCACTCATTATAATTTGACTTACTCAGCAACCATCCTCCATTCTCCATTCTCAAATCTGTGAAAGAGGGCCAAGTGGTGTAGGATATATAAATTAAGAATGCTTCCAGGGAAAGATGCATTGACACTCTGTATGGACATGAAATTACCCTAAACAACTTACACATTGATATAGTGAAATTGCTTGTAAGATTCCTGTTTTTTCTTGTTTATGGCCTCATGATCTTGGGGTGGCCTGACTGTCACATTGGTGCGATCTATGGCACCCAGGACATTGGCAAATACTCAACGTAGGAAGTATCCCCTCTTGACTGTATGCCAGGCCTCATGAGTTGAGGAGGTCAGGAAGCTTTTGTGTTGATTTTGAAAAACGCAGATTGGGAGTCGATAAAACTGCTGATAAATGGGATTGGAACAATCAGAATCGACCCCAATATTTGTAACATTACTTGCTCCAAACCCTGCCACCATCCAGTGCTGAAATTGGTATAAAACTGTTAATAACATTGTTGCATTATTAATCACACTGCATTCTTCAGAACCTCAACAAAGGAAACTAACACCTAGATCACGAGTTTTGTCGGTAAGGCTGTGTGGTGCTAACGAGCAGTTTATGCTCACCGCTCACCTACAGACAAGACAACGCTGGTATTACGTGTTTTTACAAACCCGGCGTTAGCTGCAGAAAAGTGAGCGGAGAGCAACATTTTGCTCCACATCTCACCTCAATACCAGCGCTGCTTACGGTAGCAGTGAGCTGGCTGAACGTGCTTGTGCACGATTTCCCCATAGGAATCAATGGGGAAGAGCCGGCTGAAAAAAAACCTAACACCTGCAAAAAAGCAGCGTAAAGCTCCTAACGTAGCCCCATTGATTCCTATGGGGAAATAAAAGTTATGTCTACACCTAACACCCTAACATGAACCCTGAGTCTAAACACCCCTAATCTTACACTTATTAACCCCTAATCCGCTGCCCCTGACATCGCCGACACCTGCATAATATTATTAACCCCTAATCTGCCGCTCCGGACACCACTGCCACCTACATTATACTTATGAACCCCTAATCTGCTGCCAACATCGCTGACACCTACATTATATTTATTAACCCCTAATCTGCCGCCCCCTATGTCGCCTCCACCTACCTACACTTATTAACCCCTAATCTGCCGTCCCCAATGTCGCCACCACTATATTAAAGTTATTAACCCCTAAACCTAAGTCTAACCCTAACCCCCCCCAACTTACATATAATTTAATTGAATCTAAATAAAATAACTATCATTAATTAAATTATTCCTATTTAAAACTAAATACTTACCTATAAAATAAACCCTAAGCTAGCTACAATATAACTAATAGTTACATTGTAGCTATTTTAGGATTTATTTTTATTTTACAGGCAACTTTGTATTTATTTTAACTAGGTAGAATAGTTATTAAATAGTTATTAACTATTTAATAGCTACCTAGTTAAAATAAATTCAAAATTACCTGTAAAATAAATCCTAACCTAAGTTACAATTACACCTAACACTACACTATAATTAAATTAATTACCTAAATTAACTACAATTAAATACAATTTCAAAAAATTATCTAAAGTACGGAAAAAAAACACAAAATTACAGAAAATAATAAAATAATTACAATTTTTTTAAACTAATTAAACCTAATCTAATCCCCCTAATAAAATAAAAAAGCCCCCCAAAATAACAAAAAGCCCTACACTATACTAAATTACAAATAGCCCTTAAAAGGGCCTTTTGCGGGGCATTGCCCCAAAGTAATCAGCTCTTTTACCTATAAAAAAAAGTACAATAACCCCCCAACATTAAAACCCACAACCCACACACCCAACCCTACTCTAAATCCCACCCATTACCCCCTTAATAAAACCTAACACTAACCCCTTGAAGATCACCCTACCTTGAGAAGTCTTAACCCAGCCAGCCAGAAGTCCTCCACGAAGTGGTCCTCCAGACGGGCAGAAGTCTTCATCCAGGCGGCATCTTCTATCTTCATCCATCCGGCGTGGAGCGGCTCCATCTTCAAGACATCCGACGCGGAGCATCCTCTTCCAACAAAGTCCAACTGAAGAATGAAGGTTCCTTTAAATGACATCATCCAAGATGGCGCCCCTTGAATTCCGATTGGCTGATAGAATTCTATCAGCCAATCGGAATTAAGGTAGAAAAAATCCTATTGGCGGATGCAATCAGCCAATAGGATTGAAGTTCAATCCTATTGGCTGATCCAATCAGCCAATAGGATTGAACTTGCATTCTATTGGCTGATTGGATCAGCCAATAGAATGCGAGCTCAATCCTATTGGCTGATTGCATCAGCCAATAGGATTTTTTCTACCTTAATTCCGATTGGCTGATAGAATTCTATCAGCCAATCAGAATTCAAAGTACGCCATCTTGGATGACATCATTTTAAAGGACAAAAGATTGTGGAATGGGAAAGGTAATCCCTAGTGTGTGCTGTAAGTCTATCGTACCCCTTAGCAAAAAATATAAATGGTGCAGTTAAATGGGGTACCAACCCTGGGGACACTCGAAAAGGTGGGGAGGGAGTCTGGTGTGCTCTACTTCACGTTGGAGACACTGTTCAGTCTTAATTAGGCCAGGCTCACTTTATCCTAAATCTGAGCTGTGTAAAGTTGGTACACAATATGAGCAAGTTAGTACCAAATTCAATTGCCTTTAGTCAGATCTCAAGGAATGTCAGCACATAAGGGAATATGGAACCAATATGGCACACGGTAAGCAAGATCCGCTTATATAAAAAAACAGCCTTGATGCAAAGGAGTGCAAAACTTGCAAACCCACTCAATAACTCTTCATCCGGCCAACAAATTGTGTAGCAAAAATGCAGTACTCACAGATGAAGATCCTTGCTGCGCTAGGCTGTTGGTGAATCCTCACTGAAGGGAGCGGCATATGCGGCGGTCCTGGGCGAAATACCTCTCTTCTCAGGTGTTCACAAATTGTTTGTGTGCCTGTTCGTCGATATGCCCACGCTCCCTGTGGCTTACCATTGGCCGTTGTCCTCGTTTCCGGTCATGTGACACGCACTCCCATGTTCACACCCCCACCTCCTATTGGTTGTCGGGTCCCCTAGGGAGAATGCTCCGGCACTTGTAGATTCCTTATGAACAACCGGCAAAGTAGAAGAATTGAAAAAAGAGCAGGAATCCAGTGCTATAGTTTAAAAGTCCAAATGCTTTATTAATCCATCATTTAAAATCGCCAGTGTAGCAAAACTGGCTTGACATAGAAGACAATGTGAGAACAGGAGCAATCAGTCCCTGCTTGTAACTGGCTTACGCGTTTCGGCCGTAGCCTTACTCTTAGCCAGGCTTTTAAACTATAGCACTGGATTCCTGCTCTTTTTTCAATTCATCATTTTAAAGGAACCTTCATTCTTCAGTTGGACTTCGTTGGAAGAGGATGCTCCGCATCGGATGTCTTGAAGATGGAGCCGCTCCGTGCCGGATGGATGAAGATAGAAGATGCCACCTGGATGAAGACTTCTGCCCGTCTGGAGGACCTCTTCTGGCCGGCTTGGATGAAGACTTCTGCCCGTCTGGAGGACCACTTCGGCCGGCTTCATGGAAGACTTGGGCCCGGCTGGGTGAAGACTTCTCAAGGTAGGATGATCTTCAAGGGGTTAGTGTTAGGTTTTATTAAGGGGGTATTGGGTGCGTTTTACAGTAGGGTTGGGTGTGTGGTGGTGGGTTTTAATGTTGGGGGGTATTTTACTTTTTTTTACAGGTAAAAGAGCTGATTACTTTGGGGCAATGCCCCGCAAAAGGCCCTTTTAAGGGCTATTTGTAATTTAGTATAGGGTAGGGCTTTTTATTATTTTGGGGGGCTTTTTTATTTTATTAGGGTTATTAGATTAGGTGTAATTAGTTTAAAAAAATTGTAATTATTTTATTATTTTCTGTAATTTAGTGGGGTTTTTTTCATACTTTAGATAATTTTTTTAAATTGTATTTAATTGTAGTTAATTTAGGTATTTAATTTAATTATAGTGTAGTGTTAGGTGTAATTGTAACTTAGGTTAGGATTTATTTTATAGGTAAATTTGTCTTTATTTTAACTAGGTAGTTATTAAATAGTTAATAACTATTTCATAACTTTTGTACCTAGTTAAAATAAATACAAAGTTGCCTGTAAAATAAAAATAAACCCTAAGCTAGATACAATGTAACTATTAGTTATATTTTAGCTAGCTTAGGGTCTATTTTATAGGTAAGAATTTACTTTTAATTAGGAATAATTTAGTGAATTATAGCAATTTTCTTTAGACTTATTTAAATTATATTTGTTAGGGGGGGTTAGGGTTAGACTTAGATTTAGGGGTTAATAACTTTAATATAGTTGCGGCGATGTTGGGGGCGGCAGATTAGGGGTTAATAAATGTCGGTAGGTGTCGGCGATGTTAGGGACGGCAGATTAGGGGTTAATAAAATTAAACTAGTGTTTGCGATGTGGGAGGGCGGCGGTTTAGGGGTTCATATATTTTTTATAGTGGCAGCGATGTCCGGTTCGGCAGATTAGGGGTTAAACATTTTTATTTAGTGTTTGCGATTTGGGGGGGCCTCAGTTTAGGGGTTAATAGGTAGTTTATGGGTGTTAGTATACTTTTTAGCACTTTAGTTAAGAGTTTTATGCTACGGCATTAGCCCATAAAACTCTTAACTACTGACTTTTAAATGCGGTATCAGTCTTGGCAGGAGAGGCTGTACCGCTCACTTTTGGTTAGACCCATAATACCGGCGTTATGCAAGTACCATAGAAAATATAGGATACGCAATTTACGTAAGTGGATTTGCGGTATTTTCGAGTCTGACCAAAAAAGTGAGCGGTACACCTGTCAGTTCAAGACTTGTAATACCAGTGGGCGTTAAAAAGCAGCGTTAAGAACTCTTAACGCTGCTTTTTAACCCTAATGCACAACTCTTAATCTAGCCGTAAGAAAATTAAATAAATGTGATAATATTAAACTAAATGTGAAATATATTTTCTAATGTTTCTTTCTTTCATTTTACCAATGCTACTATGTTTTCCCATCTGATTCATTAGGTAGACATAGAATTTTTTTTGGAATACCCATAATAAGAAGCATTATAATTTTAGACTTCAGCACAGATAATATTTTATTCATGAGAGTTCACAATTGCATCAAGAATTAACCGTGACATTCTTGATATAGTCTTTTTCACAATATTGAGAAAAATATTTAAATGCATTGCATGAATTTAATCTTTATTCAGAAATAGCCCAAGGCAAAAGAACTAAAAAAAATCTGCTTAATGATCAACGAAAAACATTAGGTCCCAAATGATGGCCATTCCCAAAAGAGTGCAATGATTCATTACATTATGAGACCTGTTTCTAATATACAGCTTGAATAGTACATTTTATTATTTCCTGGTTAATGCTTAGAGAAGTAAGAAATGGAAGAAACTCATATATTTTACAGTGCTGTGATAATTTTACGCAATTAAAGACAATTGCGTGATATTTTTTTAAATAAACTGTTCTTCAAGCTCTTTGTAGCACTTAGTCTTAGCACATAGGGGTATATTTATCAAAGGTCTGGCGGACCTGATCTGACAGTGTGGATCAGGTCCGCCAAACCTCGCCCCCTGCAGATTCGCGACCAATCGTCCACCAGCAGTGAGGTGTCAATCAACCCGATGTCTGCCTGCAGGCTGAAAGGGTTATGGAGCAGCGGTCTTTAGACCGCTGCTTCATAACTGCTGTTTCTGGCGAGCCTGCAGGCTTTCCAGAAACACAGGCCCTCAAGCTCCATCCAGAGCTTGATAAATGGACCCCATTGTATCTTTCACTCTTTTGTGTCCCAAGCACTCTACAATAGTTTGCTTTATCCCGCTACTTTTATTACATTCCATAATTTCCTTAATAATACACTTCTATATTCCACAGTACAGATCATTGTTGTTCATAAAACACTAAAGTCAGATAGTGATGTCGCGAATAGTTCGACGGCGAATAGTTCCCGGCGAACATAGCATGTTCGCGTTTGCCGCGGATGGCGAACATATGCAATGTTTGATCCGCCCCCTATTCGTCATCATTGAGTAAACTTTGACCCTGTACCTCACAGTCAGAAGACACATTACAGCCAATCAGCAGCAGACCCTCCCTCCCAGACCCTCCCACCTCCTGGACAGCATCCATTTTAGATTCATTTGGAAGCTGCATTCTTAGTGAGAGGAGGGACAGTGTAGCTGCTGCTGATTTAATAGGGAAATCAATAGGTAGGCTAGGGTATTCAGTGTCCACTACAGTCCTGAAGGACTCATCTGATCTCTGCTGTAAGGACAGCACCCCAAAAAGCCCTTTTTAGGGCTAGAACATCAGTCTGCTTTTTTTTTTTTCCTGTGTAATCTAATTGCAGTTGCCTGCCTGCAAGCGTGTGTGTCAGGCTCACAGCGTATACTGTGCCCACTTGCCCAGTGCCACCACTCATATCTGGTGTAACAGTAGTGTACATTAAAAAAAAACAACACTTTTTTGACTGTGAAATAATAGCAGACAGCTGCCAGTACCCAAGATGGCCACCAATAAGGCAGATGGGGAGGGTTAGAGAGCTGTTTTGGAGGGGATCAGGGAGTTTGGGGGCTAAGGGGGGATGCTACACCACAGCATATGTAAATATGCTAAAAAAATATTTTTTTTAAAAAAAAAACTTTTATTTTAGTACTGGCAGACTTTCTGCCAGTACTTAAGATGGCGGGGACAATTGTGGGGTGGGGGAGGGAAGGGAGCTGTTTGGGAGGGATCAGGGGGTCTGATGTGTCAGGTGGGAGGCTGATCTCTACACTAAAGCTAAAATTAACCCTGCAAGCTCCCTACAAACTACCTAATTAACCCTTTCACTGCTAGCCATAATACACGTGTGATGCGCAGCAGCATTTAGCGGCCTTCTAATTACCAGAAAGCAACACCAAAGTCATATATGTCTGCTATTTCTGAACAAAGGGGATCCCAGAGAAGCATTTACAACCATTTATGCAATAATTGCATAAGTTGTTTGTAAATAATTTCTGTGAGAAACCTAAAGTTTGTGAAAAAGTGAACAATTTTTTTTTTTATTTGATCGCATTTGGCAGTGAAATGGTGGCATGAAATATAACAAAATGGGCCTAGATCAATACTTTGGGTTGTCTACTACACTACACTTAAGCTAAAATTAACTCTACAAGCTGCCGACATGCTCCCTAATTAACCCCTTCACTGCTGGGCATAAAACACGTGTGGTGCGCAGTGGCATTTAGCAGCCTTCTAATTACCAAAAAGCAACGCCAAAGCCATATAAGTCTGCTATAATGGCATGTCTGGCACACAGTGTTGGGGCAAGGGTCCATCTGACCACTGATACCTGGTCTGCAAAGCATGGTCAGGGCAGGTACATCACCTACACTGCGCACTGTGAAGCGGGCGTAACCCTTACACTACCTGATCGATACAATATCATACCTGATGTTTTAAAGAATGTTATTCCAAACAATTTAGGAATGTTAGGTGATTTATTCCCTTTATGGATTAAAACCAGACTTTGCATCAACTATGTAATTTTCCATGGGAGTTTTGCCATGGATCCCCCTCCGGCATGCCACAGTCCAGGTGTTAGTCCCCTTGAAACAACTTTTCCATCACTATTGTGGCCAGAAAGAGTCCCTGTGGGTTTTAAAATTCACCTGCCTATTGAAGTCTATGGCGGTTCGCCCGGTTCGCCCGTTCGCAAACTTTTGCGGAAGTTCGCGTTCGCCATTCGGGAACCAAAACCTTTAGGTTTGCGACATCACTAGACAACAATCATCAAGTGATACACACATGATAACTCCTAAATGTTCCATGTACTCTGCTTTTGAGATAATTGTAAAAATAAAGACCCTAAAATGTAATTATTACTCATCGAGAATAACACATCTAATGTCATTTGTATGCTCCATCAAAATGATGTAAATCATAACTTTCGCTCAGTATATCTTTAATGCAACATTGATGTGTGTCCTTGAGCAACAGTAACACATGTTATACTATCTGATATTAACGTGTGCACAACATGTTATGTTTTACAGAGATTGATGTAACATGTGAGATGGAGGAGGAAGAATCTCCCTTGGAGTCTGATGGTATGTGAAATATATATAACATGTATCCAACATGTATTATTGTTTGAAAACATTCTCTGGAAGAAAATCAAAGTCTACAGCTTTGGCACTTATTATTATTCCATTATTTTTAGAAAACACTACTGCCCCCCTTTTTATATCATGCAACATGAACATATGTTTGTATTTTTCTTTAATTTATGTATGATTTGTCATTAATGACATCATGATGTCACATGCATATTCCATGCCAAACCACAATAATCATCTTCTGATTGTACAGACATTCATTGCTATTCATCTGAGTGCCTATATACAGACCATATCCTTATGTCATCATTGTTTAGAAATTCAAAAGCACTTCTAAGTATACATAAAACATAATCATGTTTAAATGCCTTGATTTCATTTCATGATGTATGAGATGTTAATATATTTTTATTATCTATTTCAGATGGACCCTCCTCTTCTGGACATCAGCTTCCCGACCCTACCCAGTCCCCTCCCAAGGTAGAAGTCCCTCCCCAGAGAGAAGCCCCTCCCGGACCTTACCATTCCTCCTGTCCTGTCCCTTCCAAAAAACGCCCCTTTGGCCCCACTCACTGCTCTCCATGTATTTTGGCCCGTACAGCTCCCCAACCTGACCAGCCCCCAATTCCCCAGGCCCCTGACTCCCCAGCTGTACAGGATAAGCCAGAGCGGCAGCCCATCCCTCCCCAGCCCAATCCCATCCCTCCCCCCTTAACTCCCCAGCCCAATGCCAGCCCTACCATCCCCATCCCAATCTCATCCCTCCCTCCAGTCCCCACCTTCAATGTCCTGGTGTCGGATTATCCTTCCCAGGCACAGTTGTAAGTATCATTCTAAATCCACATTATAACATATTTGATCTCATATCACTCTATATACCAATCACCACTACTTGGATAGAACAATAGAAAAATTACTTTTTAGTACCTTAACTCTTCTATAACCCACTGGGAGTGTAATTTGTTCTGCTTGCTGTGTTTACACAGCTTGGCCTCGAAACCAAAAGGTTTAAGGATAGGTGTAGATACCACAGGCTAACTCAACTTTTTCAAATGCCAATGTAAGGACACCAAGCCGGAGAGTGCTGCACTGCTCAACGCCGTCGAGGACTTCTATCTGCAGCTGTTTGGGAACAAGAAGAAGTCGACGAAGCAGAGCATTAAGAAGGCCCTCTGGGCGTCTATCACCAATGATGTTAATTTGGTGTGTGGCGTCCAGAGGACCACGGATCAAATCATGCGGAGGTTCGGAGATATGAGGTTGTGTTTGCACAAAAAAGTCGACCTCATAAGGGACTGGGTAAAAGCCCGTAAGAGGGATGGGAAAAAAAACAAGCCCCTACGGAAACTGTACCTACTCCCTTATGAGGTGACTTTATGTGACCTCCTCAATCTCCGGGTCCCCCGCAGATTTAGATCCTCTTGCTCCTTGGCCTCTTCTTCTTCCCCCCCCAGCTGCTGGATCAGAAAGTCCTGACCCGGAGGCCAGTGCAGCTGCTTCTCCGTCCGGTGGCCTGGGAGGAGCGGACAGAGAATCTGAACCAGGTAACTATCCAACTTCATATAATATATTAATATTTGAGTAGATTTTTAAGAAATTTGTATAAAGTCATATATTCAACCTATATAGATCTCACAACATACGCTACATATGATGTTCAGATATCTGATTTTAGATTTGTCACACATGAAATAGGAGTGATGTTTCTTGTGCTCTACAGAATATGCGTCACAGAGCGAAAAAGGAATTGCGCATCTGTGAAATCCCTATCATCCGCCATTTCATACATTGACTACCGAATCATAACACATTTCTAAATATTATTTTTTATTGTTCAATATTAACAAATATCCAATTTGAATCTCGTAATACACCCAATTGCCAATATATTTGAAGTCTTTATAAATTATACTCATCACACTACTATATCCAAAACAATTCTGAATCACTGATGCGCAATTCTGCTTGGAATCATTGCACAATCATTTTGAAAGATAGAATTGCGCACACACGTGAACATGTGTTTGCTGTAACTGGCATCGCTTTAGACATGTTGGTCAAATCACTGATGCGCAATTCCACTTGGAATCATTGCACAATGATCATGGAAGATAGAATTGCGCACACACATGAACATGTGTTTGCTGTAACTAGCATAGCTTTAGACATGTTGGTCATATGTATACGCTAATTAGTATATATGGGAAGAATACAGTATCCTTATTTACAATCTTCTACATTATAAAAGCTATACTAGCAAGATCAAAATAAACAATGAACTATCTCTATCAATTGTTGAGAATGCAAGAAGACACAAAATGAATTAAAGCTACAGTTAACAACATAAAAGATTGAAAATAATAATACAGGATCTCTTTATTTAGACATTAATTGAGGAAACAATGAACTCATGTAAATACAAATAGATTTGTACTTTGTCAATTAGAATTGAAAAATCAGATTGTTTGTGTCCATGACCTGATTTGTATTAATGATATCCAATCCTCAATTAATATTTTACAGAATGTGATGTTGGTGCTGGAACCTCAAGCCAGGGTTCGTCACAGCATGGTATGTCTCATATTAATTTACCTTTGTCTTACAAACCTGGACATAACATTACATAATACATTCACATTGTTAGATATTTATATGGATACTCTTATTATCTTTTAGGCTTATTTTAAAATAAGAATCACAAATCAAAGTTGGGATTACATTGTAATACGTATCTAAAATTATGAGTATTTGAGGATATCCCTTCTATTCTTGATATCTTCATTTTAATGTAAGCTTAGGTTCCTGCCCATTTTATATTCTGCCCCTGTGTAGTTCTTGCGATTTTTTGGATACATTTAGACAACACTAACACATTTTTGAAAAAGTGCTGAATCTAAAAATATACATTTCATACGTTTTTTTGTTTATTCTTATCATTAAAGGGACATGAAAACAAACATTTCACTTTTAGTATTTAGACACATGTGATTTCACAATAATTTCAATTTGGATTTGATTATCTAAATTGCTGCAGTCTATTGTTATCCTTATTAGAAAATCATATCACATGATGTCATGATGACATATTTTTCATAATAAATTCAGTTTTGCATTGTGATCAATATGTGTTGTGTCCAAAAAAAGATTAATGTACATTGCACAAATGGATTTATGTGTCACATGGCTTTGGTTTGATTTTTCAGTTGTTATTCAAAGTGTTGTTTGTGTGTATTATTTCAAAAACAACTATCAATAGGTATATTTAGATATGCAATAGAATCTTATGAGATGAATAGTCTGTCTAATTTATTAAGAAATTAAACATATGTTAAAGACATCATTTTCTTTATAATCAACTTGATTAACTCATGCATTTATTGTTCATATTAGTAGTCTATTCTTCACATTTCTAAGTATTTTCTTTTGAAAATTCGATACTGATGGTATTTAGTGATGTCCAAACTGTGTTCACTAATATATATATCTATATCATTAATAGATATAGTTGCTGTGGGGAGCCCAGAGGGATCCGGCACCAACGATGAGATGCCTTTGCAGGACTTGGGTAAGTCCATTGACTCATGCATATGTCATTGAAGGTGTATTTGTAATAAATATTATGATCATGATTCTGATGAATCATTACATTTGAATAAAACAGATAATTTACTCCTCTGATAATATATCTATTAATTTTTAATCTGTAAAGATTAAGATCTTAAAGCTTCTTAGTCTACACCTTTGTTCTTCAGAACATGGATAGCATATGTTTCTTTTTAGTATAAATGTAGACAACAATCATCAAGTGATACACACATGATAACTCTTAAATATTCCATGTACTCTGCTTTTGAGATAATTGTAAAAATACAGACCCTAACATTTAATTAATACTCATCGAGAATAACACATCTAATGTCATTTGTATGCTCCATCAAAATCATGTAAATCATAACTTTCGCTCAGTTTATCTTTAATGCAACATTGATGTGTGTCCTTGAGCAACAGTAACATATGTTATACTATCTGATATTAACGTGTACACAACATGTTATGTTTTACAGAGATTGATGTAACATGTGAGATGGAGGAGGAAGAATCTCCCTTGGAGTCTGATGGTATGTGAAATATATATATAACATGTATCCAACATGTATTATTGTTTGAAAACATTCTCTGGAAGAAAATCAAAGTCTACAGCTTTGGCACTTTAAAAATTATTATTCCATTATTTTAAGAAAACACTACTGCCCCCCTTTTTATATCATGCAGCATGAACATATGTTTGTATTTTTCTTTAATTTATGTATGATTTGTCATTAATGACATCATGATGTCACATGCATATTCCATGCCAAACCACAATAATCATCTTCTGATTGTACAGACAGTCATTGCTATTCATCTGAGTGCATAAATGCAGACCATATCCTTATCTCATCATTGTTTAGAAATTCAAAAGCACTTCTAATTATACATAAAACATAATCATGTTTAAATGCCTTGATTTCATTTCATGATGTATGAGATATTAATATATTTTTATTATCTATTTCAGATGGACCCTCCTCTTCTGGGCATCAGCTTCCCGACCCTACCCAGTGCCCTCCCAAGGTAGAAGTCCCTCCCCAGAGAGAAGCCTCTCCCGGACCTTCCCATTCCTCCTGTCCCTCCCAAAAAACTCCCCTTTGCCCCCACTCACCGCTCTCCCTGTATTTTGGCCCGTGCAGCTCCCCCACCTGACCAGCCCCCAATTCCCCAGGCCCCTGACTCCCCAGCTGTACAGGATAACCCAGAGCGGAAGCCCATCCTTCCCCAGCCCAATCCCATCCCTCCCCCTTACCTCCCCAGCCCAATGCCAGCCCTCCCCCCTCCAATCCCCATCCCAATCCCATCCCTCCCCCCAGTCCCCACCTTCAATGTCCTGGGTGTCAGATTATCCTTCCCACGCACAGTTGTAAGTATCATTCTAAATCCACATTATAACATATTTGATCTCATATCACTCTATATAACAATCATCACTACTTGGATAGAACAATAGAAAAATAACTTTTTAGTACCTTAACTCTTCTATAACCCACTGGGAGTGTAATTTGTTCTGCTTGCTGTGTTTACTCAGCTTGGCCTCGAGGCCAAAAGGTTTAAGGATAGGTGTGGATACCACAGGCTAACTCAACTTTTTCAACTGCCAATGTAAGGACAATGGAAATAATTTTAAACAATTTAATACACTCAAGCTGGTAAAGTGGATCATTGTGAACCAATTAAAGGGGAGAACATGTTTGAGTAAACTGTCCCTTTAATGGTTTATGTGTGAAGAACATATTTAATGTGTACTGTAAATCTTCGAGATAGAATATTTAATTATAATAATGATTTGTCTTTATTATTACAATGTATCTTTGCTCTCTTTTTATTATGCTATGTAATTATCATTAATATTCTTTGTTTGCTTTATTTTAGGTTGTGACTCAGCATGGCTGATGCTAGACACTCCAGCACGTATAGAGCAGGCCGTGCTGAGGAACAGTCTTTTCCTGGGAAGGATATATGACACCATGCATGCCCAGTTACAGGTTGAGCAATTGACTCTACAACGTATGATGCGTGTAGAGTCAATGCTTGAATCTGTAGCTGGACATGCACAGGACGATGAGGGTGATGCTGATGCCCCATAAGTGGAGGCTCCGGAGATGCTCTGAGGGCACAGATACGAATCTTCCATCCACATGTTACTATGTTTGTTCATTTTTATGGTTGCCATTTGGCCATTTTGTTTTTTTGTTGTGCCTGTTGCACTCTTTTACTTTGTCAAATGGATCCAATGGGGCTGTGTTGGCCCTTGCCAACTCCCGCCAAGGACTGTGCTGCATTCTGTTACCTTGTTAAATGGCTCCAATGGGGCTCTGCTGGCCTTTGTCGGCCCTTGTCAACTCCCTCCAAGGCCTGTGATGCACTCTTTTACCTTGTCAAATGGCTCCAATGGGGCTGTGTTGGCCCTTGTCAACTCCCTCCAAGGACTGTGATGCACTCTTTTACCTTGTCAAATGGCTCCAATGGGGCTGTGCTGGCCTTTGTTGGCCCTTGTCAACTCCCTCCAAGGACTGGATGCACTCTGTTACCTTGTCAAATGGCTCCAATGGGGCTCTGCTGGCCTTTGTTGGCCCTTGTCAACTCCCTCCAGGGACTGTGATGCACACTGTTACCTTGTCAAATGGCTCCAATGGGGCTCTGCTGGCCTTTGTTGGCCCTTGTCAACTCCCTCCAAGGACTGTGATGCACTCTGTTACCTTGTCAAATGGCTCCAATGGGGCTGTGCTGGCCTTTGTTGGCTTTTGTCAACTCCCTCCAAGGACTGTGATGCACTCTGTTACCTTGTCAAATGGCTCCAATGGGGCTCTGCTGGCCTTTTTTGGCCCTTGTCAACTCCCTCCAGGGACTGTGATGCACTCTTTTACCTTGTCAAATGGCTCCAATGGGGCTGTGTTGGCCCTTGTCAACTCCCTCCAAGGACTGTGATGCACTCTTTTACCTTGTCAAATGGCTCCAATGGGGCAGATTTTTAAATATGTTTTTTTGTAACGTTATCTTATTTCTTTATGTTTTATAACATAATAATAAAATACATGTCATTCCAACATTATTTGTCCTCTTTATTCATGTCATTGATTGAAATCTATAGTTTATGTGGTTAATCCTTAAAGGGACATGGAACAAAATAATGGTCTTTTATGATTCATAAATATAATACTATTGTCAATAAATTTAATATTTACATCTCAAATTGAATTTGAGTCATTTTCTTGATATACTTTTCATAAAGGTTTATCTTTGCCAGATTATGATTAGCATAGGACTGAAGTTATCTATATATATATTGCTGGATATATATATATATATATATATATATATATATATATATATATATATATATATTTGAACATCCATGTGTTCATTTATAAACTATTTGTGAATTGATGCACCTTTAACAAATGATCCCAAAATTGGTATAATGATCTAATCTATGTAAAGTGAAAATTTGATGTAAATAGTATCATCTCTGTGAATCCAGAAACTTAAAGGATTACTTTCTGTTATAATTTTTAAGCTAAACAACTAACATATTAAAGTTAATAAACATTAATTAAAACCTACTGACCTATATTTTCTCCAAAACGAAGTTTCATAACGTTCTAAAAGTTATATCTTTTATTCGCCGATGATGTCACGTTATCCTGCCCACTATTTTCAGCATTGCATGTTCAAAATACTTTAACCAATAACTTTGTGTTTAAAGCGCCATTTTCAAACCTAGGTATTGTAAACGGATTGGTACAGAGCAAAGGATACCCACAGAGTGGGTTTGGAAAACAATTAAATTTGCAGATAAGATTTCTGATATACGGTAGAGATATGTTAATGAAATGCTATTGATAAAAAGCGTATTTGGGGTAGTTAGTTAGTAACAGGCATAGAAAATTACTTACAGTGGCCCTTTAATTGTTTGTATTTCATGTCCCTTTAAGTGATGCTGACCACAATTCTTAAGGAATGGATATGCATTTCTAATGTATTTGTGTCCTTTTTACATCAATATGGACATATAATATTAATAAAAACAGACTCTTATTTGAATGTTGACAGCACATGTATTCCAGTTTCACTTATATCTTATTGTAGTAGTGTACCAAAATCAATCACTGTGTGTAATGTTCATATTTTAGATGATTAATATATTTCTCTTATTCTTTTTTCTCTTTAATTATCCTACGATATATTGCTATAGGTAGGCTGACCATATTTCAACTTGAATAAGTGACACGTTTGATCAATACATGTGTCATTATTGTTATTCCAAATAAATCTTAACATATCTTAAAACATCCCTGACATATGTATTTCTCATGTGTCATTGTTTAAATGGTAAACATGGACACCATAGCTATAGGTAACATATAATGTATAAATAATTCCTATTTTCATAATGTATCTCCTAGCATTATTTCACATTTAAAGAGACATGAAACACAATAATCCAAAGATTAAAATTCAATGTGAAAATGTATTTCAAATTGCAATGTCCTACATAATCGTGTAGCATAAAATGTTGTTTTCAGGTCTATTTAAACCCTGCTGCTTGCTAAATAGTTAATAATCCTCTGCTTCTAATGAAATATATCCTTAGTTTCAACAATGTATTCTATTACATATATCACAATATTACGTTATCTAGCGGGACATTGCTAGCTACCAATATAGCACATACTAGTTTATAAAATATAAATACGTTTCTTATTGACATGCAAAGCTGTCAAATGAGTCCTCGTATTGGCTGACATTTTTACGCAATCTCGGATGCGCCATGTTGCTTAAGACATCACCTGCCAAGCTGTCAAATGAGTCCTTGTATTGGCTTATGTTTTTACGTAATCTCGGATGCGCCATGTTGCTTAAGACGTCACCTGCCAAGCTGTCAAATGAGTCCTTGTATTGGCTGACGTTTTTACGTGATCAAGGATGCGCCTTTGATTGGATGGCGTTTTTACGCGATCAAGGATGCGCCATAGATTGGATGGCGTTTTTACGCGATCAAGGATGCGCCATAGATTGGATGGTGTTTTTACGCTATCAACGATGCGCCATGTTAAATCCGTCTGATTGGATTACGTAGAAACGCAATATTTGAATTTGCACGTAACCCAGGTTTGTGAATGAGAAAACAAGTTTAAAACCATGTTGAGTATGGATTGTGTGAATCATGTACGTTGTGGAACCATAGATGATAAAGAACACCAAAATCTCTTTGATGAATGTCTCGTTGAATAAACGAATTAAAGCAATATGTTTTCCTGCATAAGATATTTTGAGGCAAATGCAAATCCATGAATATTGTAAACAATATTTTCCTTTTTATAAATAATGACTGTGTTGTGTTGAATTTTCTACATATCTAATTCCTAAAGATGCGCTATTGTATTTGAATCAAGTAAGCAATATGCATTGACCTTTAGTGATGTCCCGAACTGTTCGCCCGCGAACGGTTCACAGCGAACATAGGTTGTTCGCGTTTGTGGGCGAACACATGGCGATGTGCTCCGCCCCTATGTGTCATCATTGTGGAAAATTTGACCCTTTATGTCACAGCCGCCTGACACATTAGAGCCAATCAACATCAGACACTCCCTCACAGACACTCCCAGCTACTCGGAATCCGCCATTTTAGACTTATAGCGACCTTGCTTTTTTAATGAGAGGACGTGTTGTGTTTTTGCTCCTGACATTAATAGGAAAAACATAGCTAGGCTAGTGTATTTACAGTCCAGAAGGACTCCACTCATCTCTGCTGCAAGCACAGCACCCCAAAAAGCCCTTTTTAGGGCTATATTTCGTGCCGTTTTTTTTTGGTTTTTTTTATTAGCATTTGCCTGGCTTTCAGCTGTGTGTTTAAGGCTCACAGCATATGCTGTGACTACTGCCACCACTGATATCTCCCTAACAACATTAGTTTAAATTTAACTAACCCAAAAATATAATTATTTTTCTAGTGTAATTTTTTTTCATTTTCTATTAGGCCAGTGTCACACAGCATATACTCTGGTTCATTGCTCTGTGCCAGCCAGCAGCCACCAGTGTTAATATCCGTTTATAACATTATTTTAAATTTAAAAAAAAAAAAAAAAAAAATTTTGCTAGTGTAATCTAATTACATTTACTATCATGCCTGTGTCTGTCAGGCTCACTCAGCATTAATATACCTATTTTTTTCAGTCTTTTGGTTAATTGGTCTGTGCCAGGCAGCCACCCAGCACTCATATGTATTTTTCTTTCACCTTAATTTTAATATAAAAAAAAAAAGTTTAAATTTGTTTGCTAGTGTAATCTAATATAATTTTCTATCCGGCCTGTGTGTTTTGCTGACATAGAGAGCCTACTGTGTTTACTTGCTGCCCTCCCTAGTCTATGAGCCACGACTCATATGTGTTTAACCTTTTTTTAATTTCCCCCCAAAAAAAATTATTTCAATCATTTTTCTAGTGTAATCTAATAGTATTTTCTATCAGGCGTGTGTGTATCTGACATACAGAGCCTACTGAATTTAATAGCTGCCCTTCCAAGGCTATCAGCCATGACTCATATATATGTGCTTAACCTTTTTCTTAAAATTTCCAAAGAAAAGTCTTTAAATCATTATGCTAGTGTAATCTAATTGTATTTTCTATCAGGCCTGTGTCTAACTGTCTATCTGACTTACACAGCATACTGTTGTTATAATTGCTGCCCTACGTAGCAGCCAGCCAGTGCGACCACTCATAGAGTCATATGTGCATTGCACTTCTTAACATAATTTTAATATTAAAATCTAAAATTTTCAAATATTTTGCTAGTGTAATGTAACTTAATTTTCTATCAGTCCTGTGTTTTTGTCACTTACACAGCATACTGTGTTAAATTGTGCCCTACCTACCATCCACGACTCATATCTGCCAGCTTGTCTGCCAGGCCCAAGTAGCCAATTAGTGGCACCAATCACAATTCTTGTAACAGTAATAAAAAAATAAAAAATCATGATTTTTTGGACTGCAAATATGCAGTCTCCTAGAGCCATTGAATTTTTGTGCCAGGCCGTCTAGCCAACTATTTACACCAATCATAATTGTTGTCACAGTCAGACAGTATAGTTATTAATTTAAATAAAAAAATTTTTTAGTGTTGATCTTAATCCTCAGTTTGCTCGTGCCTTTGAATTGCACTTTTCTACAGCCTTCCAAGCCTGTGTGCCAGGCCTAATTAAAAAATATTTACACCAATCATATTTGTTGTTACAGTATTCTAATAATTAAAAATTAAAATTTTTGGTAATAGTTGCTGTGATTTGAATCCTCAGTTTGCAAGTGCCATTGAATAGCACTTTCCTCCTGCCTTGCAGCCTGCTGTGAGCCAGGCCCCCACCTAGCCAATTGTTGTCAGCAATCATATTTCTGTTAACAGTATTGCAAAAATTGTCAATCATCACTGTTTAGACTGTCAGTAATCAGTCTCCTAGTTTCCTTGAATTGCATCTACCTCCTGCCTGCCATCCTTTTGTGCCAGGCCGTCTTGCCAACTATTTACACCAATCCTAATTTTTTGTCACAGTATAGTTACTAATTACAATTAAAAAAATATTTATTGTTGATGATCTTAATCCTCAGTTTGCTCGTGCCTTTGAATTGCACTTTTCTACAGCCTTCCAAGCCTGTGTGCCAGGCCTACTTAAAAAATATTTACACCAATCATATTTGTTGTGACAGTATTCTAATAATTAAAAATTAAAACTTTTGGTAATAGTTGCTGTGATTTTAATCCTCAGTTTGCTGGTGCCATTGAATAGCACTTTCCTCCTGCCTTGCAGCCTGCTGTGAGCCAGGCCCCCACCTAGCCAATTGTTGTCAGCAATCATATTTCTGTTAACAGTATTGCAAAAATTGTCAATCATCACTGTTTAGACTGTCAGTAATCAGTCTCCAAGTGTCCTTGAATTGCATCTACCTCCTGCCTGCCATCCTTTCGTGCCAGGCCGTCTTGCCAACTATTTACACCAATCCTAATTATTTGTCACAGTATAGTTACTAATTAAAATTAAAAAAATCTTGATTGTTGATGATCTTAATCCTCAGTTTGCTTGTGCCCTAGAATTGCACTTTTCTGCAGCCTTCCAAGCCTGTGTGCCAGGCCTACTTAAAAAATATTTACACCAATCATATTTGTTGTGACAGTATTCTAATAATTAAAAATTAAAATTTTTGGTAATAGTTGCTGTGATTTGAATCCTCAGTTTGCTGGTGCCATTGAATAGCACTTTCCTCCTGCCTTGCAGCCTGCTGTGAGCCAGGCCCACCTAGCCAATTGTTGTCAGCAATCATATTTCTTTTAACAGTATTTCAAAAATTGTCAATCATCACTGTTTTGACTGTCATTAATCAGTCTCCTAGTGTCCTTGAATTGCATCTACCTCCTGCCTGCCATCCTTTTGTGCCAGGTCGTCTTGCCAACTATTTACACCAATCCTAATTGTTGTCACAGTATAGTTACTAATTAAAATTAAAAAAATCTTGATTGTTGATCTTAATCCTCATTTTGCTTGTGCCATTGAATTGCACTTTTCTACTGCCTGCCAGCCTGTGTGCCAGGCCCAACTATCCAATTAGTGCTAGCAATCATATTTCTTTTAACAGTATTGCAAAATTTGTCAATCAACACTGTTTTGACTGTCAATCTGCAGTCTACTAGTGCCCTTGAATTGCATTTTCCTCCTGCCTGCCTGCCTGTGTGCCAGTCCCAACTAGCCAATTAGTGCCACCACTCATATTTATTGTAACAGGATTGGAATTTTTGTTAATCATAACTGTTTTGACTGTGATTCTTCAGTCTCCTAGTGCCATTGAATTGCAGTTTCCTTTCTCGCAGCGTGTGTGCCCGACAGGCCCATTTGCCAAATAGTGCCAAACAATCATATTTGTTGCCACAGTACTAGTAATATTTCAAAAAATTAACAATTTGTGATTTTTAAAACATCTGTCTTTTTTGTTGTTGTCAGTCTCACAGCGTATACTGTGCCCACTTTCACAGTGCCACCACTCAATTGGTGTAATAGTATTGTTAGTGTCCATTTAAAAAAAAATGACAGGCAGAGGCAGGCCACCCCGCAGGTTCCGTGGTCGTGGTCGTGGTGCTGTGATTCCTTTAGACCCTACAAATATGCACATTGTTCAGACGCCGGGTGCCAGGGGGGATGCAAAAACTTCTGAGGAGGATCTAGTAGAATGGCTAACACAGGAAACCCAATCTTCTTCAGCTTCCACTGCTAGTCCTCCTAACCTTGACGCACCATCTAAGTCCAGCTGTGCTTTGGGCAGGTCTCAAGTACCAATGCCACTCCGCCGCCTGTCGCCACCACCAACACTAGCACCACAGCCGCTTCACTTGATCTGTCACAGGAGTTATTGACACATCATTTGGAAGAAATGAGTGATGCGCAACCATCATTGACAGAGGATGTAGATAATAGTGATCAGTCTCAGTCAGGCAGCATTACCGACATGGAGGTACGGTGTGATGATGATGATGTTGTACCCGCTGCTGCTTCCTTTCTTGATGTTTCAGATACAAGTGAAGCGGTTGATGATGATGTGTCGGTGGATGTCACGTGGGTGCCTGCTAGAAGAGAAGAAGAAGAGGGGGAAAGTTCAGATGGCGAGACAGAGAGGAGGAGGAGGAGGAGACGATTTAGAAGCATGGGGAGGTTGTCTCAAGGAGCTAGTGGCACAGTCAGACAGCATGCATCGTCACCAGGGGTCAGCAAGACAGCCTGCCGACGCCCATCAACACATGCTGTTGCCACCACCAGAATGCCGTCATCGCAGAGCTCAGCAGTGTAGCATTTTTTTTGTGTGTCTGCCTCTGACAACAGCGATGCCATTTGCAACCTGTGCCAAAAGAAACTGAGTTGTGGGAAGTCCAACAGCCACCTAGGTACAACTGCTTTGCGAAGGCACATGGTCTCCCATCACAAAGGCCGATGGGAAGAACACATGAGTAGAAGCAGCACACAAAGTGAAAGCCGCCCTCCTCCTCCTGCTCCAGCATCTTCAGCCACGTCAACCAGTGCTGTCCTCCTTGCCCCCTCTCAACCATCCTCCACTCAGTCTCTCTTACATAGCAGTTCCTGGTCATCTGCCCACAGTCAGGTGTCTGTCAAGGACATGTTTGAGCGTAAGAAGCCATTTTCTCAAAGTCACCCCCTTGCCCGGCGTCTGACAGCTGGCTTGTCTGAACTCTTAGCCTGCCAGCTTTTACCATACAAGCTGGTGGAGTCTGATGCTTTCAAAAAATTTGTATCTATTGGGACACCGCAGTGGAAGGTACCTGGCAGAAATTTCTTTTCACAAAAGGCAATCCCAAACCTGTACTCTGTTGTGAGAAAGGAAGTTATGGCATGTCTGGCACACAGCGTTGGGGCAAGGGTCCATATGACCACGGATAGCTGGTCTGCAAAGCATGGTCAGGGCAGGTATATCACCTACACTGTGCATTGGGTAAACCTGCTGACTTCTGACAAGCATGGAATGCGTGGCTCTGCAGAAGAGTTGGTGACACCGCCACGACTTGCAGGCAGGCCTGCTGCTACCTCCTCTACTCCTCCTACTCCATCCTCTTCCATAACCTCTTCCTCGGCTGAGTCCTCTTCAACTTCTGCATCTTGCTCCACATCTATGGCACCCCCCCAGCTCCCCAGGTACTATGCTACATCCCGGTTACGGCAGTGTCACGCTGTCTTGGGGTTGACTTGCCTGAAAGTGGAGAGTCACACAGCACCAGCACTCCTGACCGCCCTGAACGCACAGGTGGATCAGTGGTTGACTCCGCACCAACTGGAGATTGGCAAGGTTGTTTCTGACAATGGAAGTAATTTGGTGGCGGCATTGAAATTGGGCAAGTTGACACATGTGCCGTGCATGGCACATGTGTGTAATCTAATTGTACAACGATTTGTCCATAAGTACCCAGGCTTACAGGACGTCCTGAAGCAGGCCAGGAAGGTGTGTGGCCATTTCAGGCGTTCCTACTCGGCCATGGCGCACTTGTCTGATATCCAGCGTCGAAACAACCTGCCAGTGAGGCGCTTGATTTGCGACAGCCCGACACGGTGGAATTCAACACTCCTAATGTTTGACCGCTTGCTCCAACAAGAAAAAGCTGTTAATGAGTATTTGTATGACCGGGGTGCTAGGACAGCCTCTGGGGAGCTGGGGATATTTTTGCCAAATTACTGGACGCTCATGCGCAATGCCTGTAGGCTCATGCGTCCTTTTGAGGAGGTGAAGGCACCATCAGCGTGCCCTGTGAAGAGTGCTGGATCAGGCAGTAGATGAGCGTGAAGAGGAAGCGGGAGAGTTGTGGTGTCCATCACCCCCGCAAACAGCCGAATCAGCATTGCTTGCTGGACCTGCGGCAACGCAGGAAGAGGATTGTGAGGAAGAGGAGTCAGAGGAGGAATGTGGCTTTGGGGAGGATGAGGAGGAGGAAGACCGAGCACAACAGTCATCCCAGGGAGCTCGTTGTTGTCACCTCTCTGGTACCCGTGGTGTTGTACGTGGCTGGGGGGAAGAAGATACCATCAGTGAGATCAGTGAGGAGGAGGAACGCGACATGATTAGCTCAGCATCCAACCTTGTTCAAATGGGTTCTTTCATGCTGTCGTGCCTGTTGAGGGACCCTCATATAAAAAAGCTGAAGGAGAACGACCTGTACTGGGTGTACACGCTCCTCGAACCCCGGTATAAGCATAAAGTGCCTGAAATGTTACCAAATTCCTGCAAGTCGGAAAGGATGGAGCATTTTCATAATAAATTAAAAACTATGCTTTACACAGCATATAAGGGTGATGTCACAGCACCACGGGAATGTAACAGGGGAAGAGATGAAATTAATCCTCCTCCTCCCACGACCACGGCGGCAAGGACCGGGCGCTTTCCTGACGTCTTGTTGATGGAGGACATGCATACCTTTTTAACTCCCATGCACCATCAGAGCCTTTTGGGATCCAGCCTTAGAGAACGACTCAACCAACAGGTAGCAGACTACCTAGCTTTAACTGCGGATCTCGACACTCTCAGGAGCGATGGACCCCTTGACTACTGGGTGTGCAGGCTGGACTTGTGGCCTGAGCTATCCCAATTTGCAATGGAACTTCTGGCCTGCCCCGCTTCAAGTGTCCTGTCCGAAAGGACTTTTAGTGCAGCAGGAGGTTTTGTCACTGAGAAGAGAAGTCGCCTAGGTCAAAAAAGCCTTGACTATCTCACTTTTATAAAAATGAATGAGGGCTGGATCCCGAAGTGACTGACATTCGGTGATACATTTGAATAAAAAACTACTGATGATTATATGAGCTAGCTTGGGCTACAACTGGTACACAGGCTGGCCTTTTTTTTGGTTATAAAGACGGAGGACTTGCTTGACTTATCCGCCAACAACTAGTGTTCTAGAGACAAGCTTTTAGGGCACTTTATAAATGTTTTACAAACATCGATTTTTCTGGCCGCTGCTACAGCAATTGCTACAACAATACCCCAATTTTTCAGTCATTTGTACATTCCTAATTTTTCTGACCTCTGCTGCATCTCTGTGGGTACAAAACTCAAATAAAAAAAAATAAGGCACATAACACTAGTGATTAAACTGTTACGAATTGTACAACTTTACACACCACTCATATCCGGTGGACCATTCAATTGAACGCAAAATGCAACAAATTTGAAAGAGTAGGACCGACCAAGCATCTTTATACGTCTCTTGGTTGCTCTAAATTATCTCCGTGTTCCATCTATGCCATACCTGTACTCTATTGTGCAAAAGGGTGGCATATGTTGTGTTTCATGCTGTTCGTTGTTGTCACCTCTCTGGTACCCGTGGTGTTGTACGTGGCTGGGGGGAAGAAGATACCATCAGTGAGATCAGTGAGGAGGAGGAACGCGACATGATTAGCTCAGCATCCAACCTTGTTCAAATGGGTTCTTTCATGCTGTCGTGCCTGTTGAGGGACCCTCGTATAAAAAAGCTGAAGGAGAACGACCTGTACTGGGTGTACACGCTCCTCGACCCCCGGTATAAGCATAAAGTGCCTGAAATGTTACCAAATTCCCGCAAGTCGGAAAGGATGGAGCATTTTCATAATAAATTAAAAACTATGCTTTACACAGCATATAAGGGTGATGTCACAGCACCACGGGAATGTAACAGGGGAAGAGATGAAATTAATCCTCCTCCTCCCACGACCACGGCGGCAAGGACCGGGCGCTTTCCTGACGTCTTGTTGATGGAGGACATGCATACCTTTTTAACTCCCATGCACCATCAGAGCCTTTTGGGATCCAGCCTTAGAGAACGACTCAACCAACAGGTAGCAGACTACCTAGCTTTAACTGCGGATCTCGACACTCTCAGGAGCGATGGACCCCTTGACTACTGGGTGTGCAGGCTGGACTTGTGGCCTGAGCTATCCCAATTTGCAATGGAACTTCTGGCCTGCCCCGCTTCAAGTGTCCTGTCCGAAAGGACTTTTAGTGCAGCAGGAGGTTTTGTCACTGAGAAGAGAAGTCGCCTAGGTCAAAAAAGCCTTGACTATCTCACTTTTATAAAAATGAATGAGGGCTGGATCCCGAAGTGACTGACATTCGGTGATACATTTGAATAAAAAACTACTGATGATTATATGAGCTAGCTTGGGCTACAACTGGTACACAGGCTGGCCTTTTTTTTGGTTATAAAGACGGAGGACTTGCTTGACTTATCCCCCAACAACTAGTGTTCTAGAGACAAGCTTTTAGGGCACTTTATAAATGTTTTACAAACATCGATTTTTCTGGCCGCTGCTACAGCAATTGCTACAACAATACCCCAATTTTTCAGTCATTTGTACATTCCTAATTTTTCTGACCTCTGCTGCATCTCTGTGGGTACAAAACTCAAATAAAAAAAAATAAGGCACATAACACTAGTGATTAAACTGTTACGAATTGTGCAACTTTACACACCACTCATATCCGGTGGACCATTCAATTGAACGCAAAATGCAACAAATTTGAAAGAGTAGGACCGACCAAGCATCTTTATACGTCTCTTGGTTGCTCTAAATTATCTCTGTGTTCCATCTATGCCATACCTGTACTCTATTGTGCAAAAGGGTGGCATATGTTGTGTTTCATGCTGTTGTGCCTGTTGCGGGTCATGGCCCATGATATAAAAAGGCTGAAGGAGAACGACCTGTAGTAATGGGTGCCCTATCCAGTTTTTAGAAAAATGTTCCTGGTTCCTCTCAATTATCTTTGGGTTTCTAAAATGGATGCCATACCTGTACTCGCTTGTGCAAAAGGATGGCATATGTGGTGGTGTTTCCTGCAGTTGTTTCTGTTGAGGGTGCTGGACCCTCTTATAAAAAAGCTGAAGGAGAACGACCTGGAGTGGGAGTCCAAGCATGGTTTTTGGGGCTATTTAACTTTTACAAACAATTATCTGTGGGTTTCACAAATCAATGCCGTACCAGTACTCTATTGTTCCAAAGTATGCCATATGTTCTCTTTCCTGCTGGTATTTTGTTTGAGGGTCCTGGACACTCTTATAAAAAGGCCTAAGGTGAAAGAGGTGTACTGGGTGTCCACTCATTTTTATTTTCTATTTCTCATTTGACCAAAATTATCTCTGGTTTTGTAAAATCAATGCCGTACCTGTACTCTATTGTTCAAAAGGATGCCATACGTCCTCTTTCCTGCTGGTGTTTTTTTTTGAGTGTCCAGGACCCTCTTATAAAAAGGCCTAAGGAGAAAGAGGTGTACTGGTTGGCCACTCATTTTTATTTTTCTATTTAACAATTGACCAAAATGATCTCTGGGTTTGTAAAATCAATGCCGTACCTGTACTCTATTGTTCAAAAGGATGCCATATGTCCTCTTTCCTGCTGGTGTTTTTTTTTTTTGAGGGTCCAGGACCCTCTTATAAAAAGGCCTAAGGAGAAAGAGGTGTACTGGCTGTCCATCGAATCATTTTTTTTATTCAAATTTCCATTTAAAAAAAAAATTCTATGGGTTTCTAAAATCAATGCCTTTCCTGTACTCTATTGTTCAAAAGTATGCCATATGTCCTCTTTCCTGCTGGTTTTTTGTTTGAGGGTCCTGGACCCTCTTATAAAAAGGCCTTATGGATAAAGAATTGTACTGGGTGTCCATCCAATCATTTTTTTTAATTAAAATTCACGGTTGCAAAAAATTATCCCCGGGTTTCTAAAATCAATGCCTTTCCTATAATCTTTTTTTCACAAAGGATGCCATATGTCCTCTTTCCTACTGCTGGTTTTGTTGAGTGTCCTGGAGCCTCTGCTAAAAAGGCCTAAGGATAAAGAAGTGTAATGGGTGTCTATTCAATGTTTTTTTAGATTTCCCGGTTGTAACAAATTTTTTCTGTCTTTCAAAAATCAATGCCTTTCCTGTAATCTATTTTTCAAAAGGATGCCATATGTCCTATTTCATGCTGTTCTTTCTGTTGAGGCTCCGGGACACTCTTATAAAAAGGACTAAGGATAAAGAAGTGTACTGGGTGTCCAATCAATGTTTTTTTTCTATTTCCCGGGTCATATAAGTGATCTCTGTGTTTCTAAAATCAATGCCTTTCCTGTAATCTAATTTTCAAAAGTATGCCATATGTCCTCTTTCCTGCTGGTGTTTTTTTTGAGGGTCCAGGACCCTCTTATAAAAAGGCCTAAGGAGAAAGAGGTGTACTGGGTGTCCATCAAATAATTTTTTTGATTCAAATTTACATTTGCAAAAAATTATCTATGGGTTTCTAAAATCAATGCCTTTCCTGTACTCTTACTCTATTGTTCAAAAGTATGCCATATGTCCCCTTTCCTGCTGGTGTTTTGTTTGAGGGTCCTGGACCCTCTTATAAAAAGGCCTAGGGAGAAAGAATTGTACTGGGTGTCCATCCAATCATTTTTTTGATTCAAATTCACGGTTGCAACAAATTATCCCCGGGTTTCTAAAATCAATGCCTTTCCTATAATCTTTTTTTCACAAAGGATGCCATATGTCCTCTTTCCTACTGCTGGTTTTATTGAGTGTCCTGGAGCCTCTGCTAAAAAGGCCGAAGGATAAAGAAGTGTACTGGGTGTCTATTCAATGTTTTTTTAGATTTCCCATTTGTAACACATTTTTTCTGTCTTTCTAAAATCAATGCCTTTCCTGTAATCTATTTTTCAAAAGGATGCCATATGTCCTCTTTCATGCTGTTCTTTCTGTTGAGGCTCCGGGACACTCTTCTAAAAAGGCCTAAGGATAAAGAAGTGTACTGGGTGTATAATCTATGTTTTTTTAGATTTCACGGTTGCAACTAATGATCTCTGTGTTTCTAAAATCAATGCCTTTCCTGTAATCTAATTTTCTAAAGGATGCCAAATGTCCTCTTTCATGCTGCTGGTTTTGTGGAGGGTCCTGGAGCCTCTGCGAAAAAGGCCTAAGGATAAATAAGTGTACTTGGTGTATAATCGAAGTTTTTTGCGATTTCACGGTTGCAACTAATGATCTCTGTGTTTCTAAAATCAATGCCTTTCCTGTAATCTAATTTTCTAAAGGATGCCATATGTCCTCTTTCATGCTGCTGGTTTTGTGGAGGGTCCTGGAGCCTCTGCGAAAAAGGCCTAAGGATAAATAAGTGTACTTGGTGTATAATCCATTTTTTTAGAGATTGCACGGTTGCAACTAATGATCTCTGGGATTCTAAAATCAATGCCTTTCCTGTAATCTATTATTCAAAAGGATGACAGTACTACCAAAATACAGCCAATGAAGGGCCTTAGGAAGACTGAGCCAAGGTTGGATTGCAGTATTTGGTTAGGCTAATCATGATGGCCATGTAGACCACCACCACCGAGAGTCCTGGAAGTAACAGGGATGATGAGATGAAAGAGCTAAGAATAGTAGAACTTGAAACAACAGAGTTAGCCATGGGTGTTAGTGCAAAACCGCTTGGCTTTTTTTTGGCTTTGGGTGCGGCTATTCATGCAGGCCATATAGAGCTGACAACATTCGGTGTCGTATCAGCTATTAAACTAATAAGAACAGTACTACCAAAATACAGCCAATGAAGGGCCTTAGGAAGACTGAGCCAAGGTTGGATTGTAGTATTTGGTTAGGCTAATCATGATGGCCATGTAGACCACCACCACCGAGAGTCCTGGAAGTAACAGGGATGATGAGATGAAAGAGCTAAGAATAGTAGAACTTGAAACAACAGAGTTAGCCATGGGTGTTAGTGCAAAACCGCTTGTCTTTTTTTTGGCTTTGGGTGCGGCTATTCATGCAGGCCATATAGAGCTGACAACATTCGGTGTCGTATCAGCTATTAAACTAATAAGAACAGTACTACCAAAATACAGCCAATGAAGGGCCTTAGGAAGACTGAGCCAAGGTTGGATTGTAGTATTTGGTTAGGCTAATCATGATGGCCATGTAGACCACCACCACCGAGAGTCCTGGAAGTAACAGGGATGATGAGATGAAAGTGCTAAGAATAGTACTACTTGAAACAACAGAGTTAGCCATGGGTGTTAATCTAAGACCGCTTGGATTTATTTTTGTATTGGGTGCGGCTAATCATGCAGGCCATATAGAGCTGCCACCATTCGGTGTTGTATCAGCTATAAAAATAATAAGAACTGTACTATCAAAATACAGACAATGAAGGGCCTATGAAGACTGAGCAAAGGTTGGATTGTAGTATTTTGTTCGGCTAATCATGATGGCCATGTAGACCGCCCGTAACAGGGATGAAAGTGCTAAGAATAGTACTAATTGAAACAACCGAGTTAGCCATGGGTGTTAGTCTAAGACCACTCAGCTTTTTTTTGGGGTTTGGGTGCAGCTAATCATGAAGGCCAGATAGACCTGCCACCAATTGGTGTTGTAACAGGTATGAAAATGCAAAGAACAGTACTACTTAACACAACCTACTTACCATGGGTCCCAGAGCATATGTTTGGTTATTATATTTTGTAAGGGTAATCATGCAGGCCATATAGACCTCCACCGATAGGGTGAGTATGAGTAACAGCTATTAAAATGAAAAGGACATTACTAATTAACACAACATAGTTACCATGGGTCGCAGACCAAGAGCAGATGTCTTATTATTATATTTTGTATGGGTAATCATCCAGGCCGTATAGACCTCACCAAATAGGGGGAGTTACAGAGATTAAAGTGCTAAGAATGGTAGTACTTAAAACACAACCTCGTTAAAATAGGTAGCAGACCACATGTCTTATTATTATAATTTTTCAGGGTAATCTGGCAGGCCATATAGAACTCCCCCGATAGGGGGGGGGGAACAGGGATTAAAGTGCTAAGAAAAGTACTAATTGACACAAGCTAGTTGGGTCCAAGAACGCATGTTTGATTATTAGAATTTATTAGGGTAATTATATATCTAACAAATCTATCTATTTCTCTTCTATCGATTCTATCTAACTATCACTCTATGTATATCTATCTATCCTATCTATCACTATCAATCTATCTTCTGTCCGGGATGTTTTGAGACAGCCACTTTGGGAATGTTAGTTGATTTAGACCCATTATGGCTTAAAAGCAGACTCTGCATCAACTATGTAATTTTCCATGGGAGTTTTGCCAGGGATCCCCCTCTAGTATACGACAGTCCAGGTGTTAGTACCCTTGAAACAACTTTTCCATCACTATTGTGGCCAGAAAGAGTCCTTGTAGGTTTTAAAGTTCGCCTGCCTATTGAATTCAATGGCGGTTCGCGAACAATACCGGAAGTTCGAGTCCGCCATTCGCGAACCTAAAATTTTAGGTTCGCGACATCACTATTGACCTTTATCATATGCTAAATATATGAGATACCTACTTAAGTATGCCTACTTATTCTAGATGTTATGTCGTGTTATTCTTTCAACACATATATGTTTTTTCTATCTATTTATATAGTCCTTTTTTTTAATAATCAATGTCTAGTTTTGCTTATGTTTAAATAACATTGAAGTTATTTTCTGACTCCTACCCAAGCCTCAAAGTTTGATGTGAGTACCATCAGCTACCTTCTCCAGCTTGCTCCTGTTTTTGTGTAAAGGGTCTTTTCATATGCAAAGGAAGGGGGATTGTGTTATTTCCCACTTGGAATGGGCTTTCAAGCTAACTTTTCAACATAGCTAAACAGATTTTCTAAGTAAGTCTTTAAACCGTTTTCTCATGGATTTTGATATCAGTATGCGGTCATCTTGTTGTTTATAGTAGTTTCTATTACATGCAGTTCTCTGAAAATGATTGTATACTGTCCCTTTAATGTAAATGCTCAGTATTGTGTCATGTATGAGTTCCACATTCGTTAATCTCCAAATATATTAGTGTGAGCATATATTTCTAAAGTAACTCGTAAAAGGACCTGAAACCATATTCCTTCTAAATGAAATGTCTTTCTTAAATAATTCAAAAACAATAATGTCTCTTTAAGAAAATAGACTTTATTTAACACGTCAATAGAAATATGGCATACAGGCTTAGTATCCTATTCCAATATTTTCATGTTTGAACAAGTACATGTAGATATACCAACAATCCCTAAGGATTAGTTTATGTTAGCATATGTTATTTTTTAAAGGGACAGTCAAGAAAAACAGTAATGATTTTAATGTTGAAAAATGCCTTTTTTCAAAACTATATCTCAAACGTTTATCACCAATTTCTCTTAGTACTCTTGTTATTGTTAGTTGATATCTAAAGCTAGGAGGTTCATCTACTCATTTCTTAGAGCTTGAAGAGTGCATCTAATCTGAATTCATTTTGACCACTAGAGGGCATTTTTTTTGCATTTTCATATAGAAAACATTGAGCTCATACAGTATAGTTACCCTGGATTGATCAGTGATTGGCTGAAATGTTGGTCTGTCAAAAGAACATAAATAAGTGGTCATTTTCTCAAGGCATAGATACAAGGTTAATCACAGAAGTAAAAGGTGTATTTCTTTAAGTGTTGTTTTTTCAAACTTGATAATGCGTAATAAAAGCATTTTCTTTGTAAAAAAACAATAATGTTCTGACTGTCCCTTTAAGCTGTGTTGTTGGCATTCAAACAGTAATATGATATCATGTATAATTGTAATGGTCCTTTTGTTTGAGATTAGGGAAACAGTTTGGACATCACATCACAGAAACCAATCAATGTAATGAACAAGGATAGGTATGTGATGATGTGGTGTCCACACACTTGTAACCCACACTCTGTAAACAATCTAACTCCATGGACCCGGTCCCATAGAAGCAGACTATATACAGAGTGTGGTCCACAAGTGTAAGAAGACAATATCATCACATACCTATCCATTACACATTAAATAAATAAAAATATATATAGGGAAAAAAAAACGCACTTCCTCTTCCTTCCCCTCTTCCCACGAGACTGAGGCTCTGGGGGGGGGGGGCAACTGCCCCCTCCGACGAGTTCTCATGGGAGATGTTTGTGGAAGAGGGGAAGGAGGAGTACTGGGATGACCCGGCTGAGGAGGAGGTTGAGGAGTACCAGGAGCAGATGACCCAGGATCAGATGGCCCAGCAGCAGATGGCCCAGCAGCAGATGGTGCGTTATGCGCTACCCGGAGGACCTGCAATATAGCTCTGAGAGTATTTATGATCTCGTTTTGTCCTTCTCGAATGGCATGAATATCTTCTGACATCTGCATTCTGCTTATTAATCCACTTTGAAATATAACAATCAATATGATTTCCGCATTTTCCAAACCGTGTTTCTGATATCTATCTGGTCAATCTGAATGTTTTTGCGTTTGTTTTCAGTCTGTTTAAATGCACACCTAACCTGTAGCCTAGATACTAATGTAATCGCAAGGTAATTGTGAATGCGTTTACGTAATAATGTGTTAAAAAGCGTAATAGCATTAATCATATCCTTAAATACATTCTTTATTTTTGATGTTACGAGATTATTAAATGAGCTTACCGTCAGATGAGAGTGGCAGGTTCTCGGTATCGAATCCTCCGATCCCAACTATGGCCACCTCGGAGATGCTGGGATGCAACATTTCCTCCCATTGTGAATACTCGACAATATTTTCTGGGCCGCCACCGGTCCCTGTTGCGTATTGGTACTCCCTCAATATTTTTCTTTTTAGTTCCATTTTACAGTCCCGGTAGCGGTGCTTGATTGACTCGACATCCCTATTATGGGCCCCCACTGCATTAACTGCATCCCTGATCTCCAGCCATAACTTCCTCTTCTCACTAGGGGGGGCCTTCTAAGCCTGCAGCCTCTTAGCCCTCGGCATATAAGCCTCTATGAGGGCCTCCTTCTCCTGTATATCTCACCTACCTTGTCAGCTTGGCTTTCCCCTGTGATGGTGTCCTCTGTTTCCCGGACTGTGAAGCTCTACGCTGGCCGCCACTGGGCCCAGCCACTTGTTCATCTTAAACAACGCGACCGGGTCCACCCACCGCTTCCTCCCCCCCTTCCTGACCCCCTTCCTGTCCCCCTTCCTGTCCTGTTCCTCTTCCTCTCCCCCTCCCTCTCCCCCTCTCCTGACTAAACTCCTGCCTGACGTCCTCTATAACCTCTCGTCTAAACTCACTCCTGAGGAACTCTAATAGTTCCGGGCTAATCTGCCCCTTATCCCACCCTCCCGACATACTCCAACAAAAAGTGAATGTGCCCAAATGAAAGGGAGTCAAAATAAATAACAAAAAATAAAAAGTGCTCAAAGTGTGAAAGGGATATAAATAAAAGAGGGTAAGGAGTATTTTACAAACAAAAATGTATAAGAAGACTAAAATTAGGATATGTAAACAAAATCTAACTATGGGATGGGTATGGGCTTACAGGGAATGGGGTATGGGATGAAAGGGAATGGGGTATGGGATGAAAGGGAATGGGGTATGGGATGAAAGGGAATGGGGTATGGGATGAAAGGGAATGGGGTATGTAGTGTAGTATGAGAGGGTATGGGGTATGGAGTGTATGTAGTGTTATTGATAAGTGTATGTATGTATTGAATGTGTTTGCATTTAAATGTTAAGTATACAGAAAAACCACTCGCACACTCACCCAAACCAACTCTCGCACACTACCGCTCTCTTACTATCTCACACTACAACTAACTAACTCACACTACCACTAACACACTACCACTAACTCACGCTACCACTAACTCACTCTACCACTAACTCACGCTACCACTAACTCACGCTATCACTAACTCACTCTACCACTAACTCACTCTAGCACTAACTCACTCTAGCACTAACTCACTCTACCACTAACTCACTCTACCACTAACTCACGCTACTACTAACTCACGCTAACACTAACTCACACTACCACTAACTAACTCGCACAATAACACTAACTCACTCTCTCACACTAACACTAACTCTCACAATAAGGCACTAAATCTCTCTCTAATCTCCAAAAACCCACCAGCAACACAGTCAAAGAAGCCATGCTTGTGGCGTGCTTATATACCCTGTGTAAATGTTTAATGATGTACCGGTTTGCCTTGTAAATTCTGTTCAGGTGTGCTTTGTTAGTAATTAGTATGTGTGCAATGTGTATTAGTTGTATGAATTTGCGCATGCTCATATTGAGTTAATATTTGTGGAATGTGTAGAATGCGATGATGTCATAATGATCGTTTTCCATAACATTGTCCAAAAGTATTATGTGTAAATGTAAATGTTGATTTGTGATGGTTTTCGTATTTGTGAAGTGTTGTAAATGTTTGTTTGTACTAATATTCCGTAATGTTGAATGCAAGTGTTTTGCTTGTGTATGAGTGTGCATTTTTTTTTCGGGTTGTTTTGTTTCATGTTGTAGGATCGTAAGGTATATCTGTATTCCTCGTTTAGTGTAATTTTTTTTTTCCCCGCTTGTGAATGTGTAATTCGTCTGTGCTATGTTGCGTGATTGTTGTTATTTCATTTGCTGTGTGTTTTTGTTGTGCATTATATGGTTTACCTAATATGACGAGGAGTGGGTATTTCTCTTGAGATCGAGTGTTATGTGAAAAATGTGTGCTTTCTCATTGATCTCTATGGGAGACTGTTTAACGCGGGCGTGATTATGCGTATAAAATAAACGCAGTAGGAGTCACGTTAGGAGGTTTTTTTGAGACTCATAATACCAGCTTTAAAAAACAGTGCGCGTAAGAAATAAAAGACGCGTAGCTAACACACCCCTTCTAACGCAAAACTCGTAATCTAGGCGATAGAAATTATTAATTCAAACAAAGGATAGCAAGTGAATGAAAACAGTGCTATGTTTTTTGTTAAAAAATATAATTACTGATCTTTTAAGCCTCCACGATGCTGCCATGCAAACACAGAAAATCAGAGTTCAGATTTCATCCCTAGATAAATACTCATTTGTTGTGCATAAGTAATTGATTGAATTGCACAAAGAATACACCTGCATTTATTATCCTTTGTGTGAATTCAAATGCCATTTTAAAATCATGTCAATGTATTTGTAATGACACTTATTACATTCTCTTGCTACCCTTTGTTCAAAAAATATTTGCAGAGTGAATTAAATTATAATGTAGAGTATCAACATTTCAAAACATGACAGAAAGGGAATGCTATTTAATAACTTTGTGGGCGTGATCCGATAAACGGCGTAGTTTGCGGCGCAAGCGAGGGAACCCACGTCGCCCGCAGTTTCAGCTCGCAACTCGAGCTATCCAATATGCAGCGCCGTCAGTTGCTAAAGTGGCGCAAGTCTGACAAAGTAGCGATGTCCAGAAATCTGCGTAAGTACAGATTTTTGGAGTCGCCAGTGACTTGCGCCACGTTAGAAACTGCCGGCGCCTACAAAACCTGACTAAAGTCTAAATCACCCGCACTGTCTAACACGCCTCCTAAACATAGCCCGACACGTCTAACCCTCTATCCGCTATCCCCCCTCACTAGCCTAACAATAAAAAAAAGTTATTAACCCCTAAACCGCCGCTCCCGTACCCCGCCACCAGCTATATTAAATCTACAGGGAGTGCAGAATTATTAGGCAAATGAGTACTTTGACCACATCATCCTCTTTATGCATGTTGTCTTACTCCAAGCTGTATAGGCTTGAAAGCCTACTACCAATTAAGCATATTAGGTGATGTGCATCTCTGTAATGAGAAGGGGTGTGGTCTAATGACATCAACACCCTATATCAGGTGTGCATAATTATTAGGCAACTTCCTTTCCTTTGGCAAAATGGGTCAAAAGAAGGACTTGACAGGCTCAGAAAAGTCAAAAATAGTGAGATATCTTGCAGAGGGATGCAGCACTCTTAAAATTACAAAGCTTCTGAAGCGTGATCATCGAACAATCAAGCGTTTCATTCAAAATAGTCAACAGGGTCGCAAGAAGCGTGTGGAAAAACCAAGGCGCAAAATAACTGCCCATGAACTGAGAAAAGTCAAGCGTGCAGCTGCCAAGATGCCACTTGCCACCAGTTTGGCCATATTTCAGAGCTGCAACATCACTGGAGTGCCCAAAAGCACAAGGTGTGCAATACTCATAGACATGGCCAAGGTAAGAAAGGCTGAAAGACGACCACCACTGAACAAGACACACAAGCTGAAACGTCAAGACTGGGCCAAGAAATATCTCAAGACTGATTTTTCTAAGGTTTTATGGACTGATGAAATGAGAGTGAGTCTTGATGGGCCAGATGGATGGGCCTGTGGCTGGATTGGTAAAGGGCAGAGAGCTCTAGTCCGACTCAGACGCCAGCAAGGTGGAGGTGGAGTACTGGTTTGGGCTGGTATCATCAAAGGTGAGCTTGTGGGGCCTTTTCGGGTTGAGGATGGAGTCAAGCTCAACTCCAAGTCCTACTGCCAGTTTCTGGAAGACACCTTCTTCAAGCAGTGGTACAGGAAGAAGTCTGAATCCTTCAAGAAAAACATGATTTTCATGCAGGACAATGCTCCATCACACGCGTCCAAGTACTCCACAGCGTGGCTGGCAAGAAAGATTATAAAAGAAGAAAATCTAATGACATGGCCTCCTTGTTCACCTGATCTGAACCCCATTGAGAACCTGTGGTCCATCATCAAATGTGAGATTTACAAGGAGGGAAAACAGTACACCTCTCTGAACAGTGTCTGGGAGGCTGTGGTTGCTGCTGCACGCAATGTTGATGGTGAACAGATCAAAACACTTACAGAATCCATGGATGGCAGGCTTCTGAGTGTCCTTGCAAAGAAAGGTGGCTATATTGGTCACTGATTTGTTTCTGTTTTGTTTTTGAATGTCAGAAATGTATATTTGTGAATGTTGAGATGTTATATTGGTTTTACTGGTAAAAATAAATAATTGAAATGGGTATATATTTGTTTTTTGTTAAGTTGCCTAATAATTATGCACAGTAATAGTCACCTGCACACACAGATATCCCCCTAAAATAGCTATAACTAAAAACAAACTAAAAACTACTTCCAAAACTATTCAGCTTTGATATTAATGAGTTTTTTGGGTTCATTGAGAACATGGTTGTTGTTCAATAATAAAATTAATCCTCAAAAATACAACTTGCCTAATAATTCTGCACTCCCTGTATAACCCCCTAAAGTGAGCCCCTAACACCGCCGCCATCTATTTTAAAATTATTAACCCCTAATTTAATCCCCCTACCCCGCCGCCATCTATATTAAAATTATTAACCCCTAATTTAATCTACCTACCCCGCCGCCAGCTATGTTATCTATATTAACCCTAAGTATATTATAGTTAATATAGTTATTACATTATATATATTAACTATATTAACCCTAATTATATTAGGGTTAATATAGTTAATATAGTTACTATAGTATTTATATTAACTATATTAACTCTATCTAACCCTAACACCCCTAACTAAATTCTTATTAAATAAATGTAATTCATATTATAAACTAAAATATTCCTATTTAAATCTAAATACCTATAAAATAAACCCTAAGATTGCTACAATATAATTAATAATTACATTGTAGCTATGTTAGGGTTTATATTTATTTTACAGGTAAATTGTTAATTATTTTAACTAGGTATAATAGCTATTAAATAGTTATTAACTATTTAATATCTACCTAGTTAAAATAATTACCCAATTACCTGTAAAATGCACAGGGGTCAGTGCATTGGTTACAGGGCTGTGTACTTTTTAACAATAGCATATGTTCACATTTTCAAAGTGAACATTTTATAAGTGAGGCATTAATTTTTAAGAATTATACAAGAATTACACTCAATACTCTCCACACTGCTGGTTACTAACTATCAAACTGCCTACTGACATCTGCTAAGGATTGCTGAGTTAACCTACTGTCTCTTCTGCTTTCAGGTACGTGAACTAAGGCCCTGCACTGAATTCTTGCTATTCCCTGCTTTTCTGTCATTTTACAACAAATCCCTCTATTGGTACGTGAACTAAGGCCCTGCACTGAATTCTTGCTATTCCCTGCTTTTCTGTCATTTTACAACAAATCCCTCTATTGGTACGTGAACTAAGGCCCTGCACTGAATTCTTGCTATTCCCTGCTTTTCTGTCATTTTACAACAAATCCCTCTATTGGTACGTGAACTAAGGCCCTGCACTGAATTCTTGCTATTCCCTGCTTTTCTGTCATTTTACAACAAATCCCTCTTTTGGTACGTGAACTAAGGCCCTGCACTGAATTCTTGAATTCTTGCTATTCCCTGCTTTTCTGTCATTTTACAACAAATCCCTCTATTGGTACGTGAACTAAGGCCCTGCACTGAATTCTTGCTATTGCCTGCTTTTCTGTCATTTTACAACAAATCCCTCTATTGGTACGTGAACTAAGGCCCTGCACTGAATTCTTGCTATTCCCTGCTTTTCTGTCATTTTACAACAAATCCCTCTTTTGGTACGTGAACTAAGACCCTGCACTGAATTCTTGCTGTTCCCTGCTTTTCTGTCATTTTACAACAAATCCCTCTGTGTGTGTGTGTATATATATATATATATATATATATATATATATATATTGAGCAATTGAATTTAGTCTGTTAAAATTAAGTCCTGCATTTTTTGTAATGATTTTTGCCAATGTCTCAATTCTAATGTCTAGTTAATTGCCATGTGATGCTCACTCCTTATCAATACTTGCTATAACTCTAAAATTTATAGTTCTTTTATGTCACAGTTTTAACCCCCTCCAAATTTTATTGTCTGTTTACTTAACTCATCTCACCCTGACGAGATTCTAACATTCCAATTGGCCTTACCAACTGTCTTTGATTAGCAATTAAGTAAATTTAGTGGACTCAGCTGACTGCCCTACCTGTATATATTGCAGACTAGCTTGGGGAAGTGCATTGCACAGGGGTGAGTGCATTGGTTACAGGGCTGTGTACTTTTTAACAATAGCATATGTTCACATTTTCCAAGTGAACATTTTATAAGTGAGGGATTAATTTTTAAGAATTATACAAGAATTCAACAAGGATTGGGCAAGGGGCAAGACACAAGGCAAGTACTCTTGTATTACTATGTTTTATGTATATCATTGTATCCTTTTGCAAGTGCTGCTGTAACACTGTGTCTTATGTGTTTACTTGGTTCCCACTTTCAGAATAATGCTCAATATCTTCATACTCCTTTTTTCAACATCTTGTCTCTACAACAAACTACATTACTCAGTTACTCCTTCTCCCTCTCCACCTGCACTGTTCATTAGCCCATCTCTCTTATACTCACCTTACTTTTGTACTCATTAACTCTACTTATTCCTAAATACTCTCTCTCCCCCCTGCACTTCAGCTAAACAACACTCTCATTACTGCAAATCTGCTTCTCATCTCATGTCACTCTCCCTCTTGCTCATACTAGCTGCTGGCGACATTTCCCCTAATCCTGGTCCCTCACAACTTCCTAACCTTTAACATCCTTGTGTGCCTTTCAATAGACTTCATAAACTAAACTCTGGTAACCTTAATCGCATTCCTCTTACATCTAAATACCCCTCCCCCTTCACTTGTGCACTTGCAACAAGCTCACTTCTATCCATGATCTCTTTATCTCCCACTCTCTTAACCTTCTTGCTCTTACAGAAACCTGGCTCTCTACTTCAGACACAGCATCCACTGCTGCACTGTCACATGGGGGTCTCCATTTCAGCCACACTCCTAGGTCTGGCAATAGACAAGGAGGTGGTGTCGGTATTTTACTTTCCTCTCGTTGCACCTTCCAACAAATACAGCCCTTCTCTTCACTCACATTTTCTTCATTTGAAGCACACATGATTCGGCTATTCTCTCCCCTCTCTATACGTGTTGCAGTCATATACCGCCCCCCTGGCTCCCCAACTCAATTTTTAGATCACTTTGCTGCCTGGCTTCCTTATTTCCTTTCCTCAGACACCCCTGCCCTCATTCTTGGTGACTTCAACATCCCCCTTAACAATCCCACTGCCTCATCTGCTAAACAACTTCTGCAACACACTTCCTCTTTTGGTCTGTCACAATGGACTGATTCTCCCACTCACAAAGACGGTCACTCCCTTGACCTGATCTTTAGCTATCGATGCACTCTCTCAAACTTCTCAAACTCCCCTTTTCCTCTTTCTGACCACCATCTCCTTACTTACCCTTCTACTCCTCACACCAAACTTCACAGAAGCATTAGGTCTTTAGATCAGCAACAACTTGCTAATTCCCTTCAACCGCTCCTCTCATCCTTCTCCTCCTTTTCCTGCCCTGAACAATCTATCCGCCACTATAATTCCACTCTTATATCCGTCCTTGACAATCTCACCCCTCTTACCACTGCAAGGAAATCACACACTCATCCCCAGCCCTGGCATACTCCTCTGACACGGTACCTACTCAGATGTTCCCGTACTGCTGAACGGCATTGGAGAAAATCACGGAGTTCAGCTGATTTTCTTCATTACAAATTCATCTTGAACTCCTACTACTCTGCCCTTAATCTCCACAAGCAACACTACTTCTCTACTCTTATCTCTAATCTTTCTTCAAACCCAAAACGTCTGTTCTCCACTTTCAATACTCTCCTCCGCCCTCCTCCACTTCCTAATACAACTTCTCTGTCAGCTCAAGACTTTGCCAGTCACTTCATTAACAAAATTGATTCCATCAGACATGAAATCAGTTCTCAACACAATTCCATTCTCTCCCCCCCTCAAATACTCTCACTCAACCACAACCCTCATAACCTGAAACTTAGTTCATTCTCCCCTGTTACTGAGGACAAAGTTTCAGCACTTATACTGCGCTCTCACCTCACTACCTGTCCCCTTGACCCTATCCCCTCACAGCTGCTCCCCTCTCTCTCTGCTACCCTTACCCCTATACTAACACACATTTTCAACCTCTCCCTCAGCACTGGTACATTTCCCTCATCAATGAAATATGCACTGGTCACACCTATCCTCAAAAAACCTTCCCTTGATCCTACCTCCCCATCCAACTACCGCCCAATTTCCCTCCTCCCTCTTGCTTCAAAGCTTCTCGAAAAACTAGTATATGCACGCCTATCCCATTTCCTTACATTAAACTCCCTTCTTGACCCGCTGCAATCTGGATTTTGTCCCTATCACTCCACAGAGACAGCTATTGTTAAGGTCACCAACGACCTACTTACAGCTAAATCAAAAGGCCACTTCTCTCTGCTTATCCTCCTTGATCTGTCCGCAGCCTTTGACACTGTCGACCACCCTCTTTTGCTCCAAAACCTCCAATCCTTCGACATCTGTGACACAGCCCTTTCGTGGCTCTCTTCCTACCTGTCAAACCGTACCTTCAGTGTAGCCTTCTCTGGGGCCTCCTCTGCCCCGTCACCACTTTCTGTTGGAGTACCGCAAGGCTCTGTCCTCGGTCCCCTTCTCTTCTCAATCTATACGTCATCACTAGGTTCCCTAATTAAGTCCCACGGTTTCCAATATCATTTGTATGCCGATGACACCCAAATCTACTTCTCTGCACCAGAACTATCTCCTTCCTTGCTAACCCGTGTCACTAACTGTCTTTCTCACATCTCTTCCTGGATGTCCTCTCACTACCTCAAGCTAAATCTCTCCAAAACTGAGCTCCTCATTTTCCCCCCTTCTTCCAAAATCTCCTCCCCCAATCTCTCTATAACTGTCGACAACTCCATCATTACCCCTACCCCACATGCCCGATGTCTCGGGGTCACATTTGACTCAGATCTTTCCTTCACTCCTCACATTCAGTCCTTGGCTACAGCCTGCCGCTTCCACCTTAAAAACATCTCTAAAATTAGACACTTCCTTACTCAAGACACAACTAAGATTTTAATCCACTCTCTCATTCTTTCCCGCCTTGATTACTGCAACTCTGTCCTCTCTGGTCTCCCCACCTGCCGCCTAGCTCCTTTACAATCCATAATGAATGCCTCTGCCAGACTCATCTTCCTTACACGTCGCTCTTCATCTGCTGCGCCTCTCTGCCAATCCCTTCACTGGCTTCCTCTTGCCTCTAGGATCAAACACAAAACTCTCACTCTTACATACAAAGCCCTCAACTGCACTGCTCCCCCCTACATCTCAGACCTTGTCTCCAGATACTCTCCCTCCCGTCCCCTTCGCTCTGCTCATGACCTCCTACTCTTCTCCTCTCTTGTCACCTCATCACACTCCCGTTTACAGGACTTCTCCAGACTGGCTCCCATCTTGTGGAACTCTCTGCCTCGCTCCGCAAGACTCTCTTTTAGTTTTAAAAGCTTCAAGTGCTTCCTAAAGACTCTACTGTTCAGGGACGCATACAACCTACGCTAACCTTTCCTAATACCAGTTCCTCTCCTCCACTACAATCCCCTGAACCCTCTTAGCATGTAAGCCTAAAAGTCCAGCTGTTTGTAGATCACCTTCTTAAGAGCTGACTACAACAGTGCAACTCTTGGCAGGGCCCTCTACCCTATAATTGTTTTGTTGTACTCCCCCTTTGTTTATAGTGCTGCGGAATCTGTTGGCGCTCTACAAATAACCGATAATAATAAATAACCGATAATAATAAAATAAATCCTAACCTAAGTTACAAATACACCTACACTATCAATAAATTAAATAAACTACAAATATCTATCTAAAAATACAATTAAATAAACTAAACTAAATTACAAAAAAAAACCCCACTAAATTACAAAAAATAAAAAAAAGATTACAAGATTTTTAAGCTAATTACACCTATTCTAAGCCCACTAATAAAATAATAAAGCCCCCCAAAATAAAAAAAAAATTCACTGCCCTATTCTAAATTAAAAAAAGTTCAAAGCTCTTTACCTTACCAGCCCTTAAAAGGGCCTTTTGTGGGGCATGCCCCAAAGAATTCAGCTCTTTTGCATTTCAAAAAATATACAATACCCCCCTCCAACATTACAACCCACCAACCACATACCCCTATTCTAAACCCACCCAAACCCCCCTTAAAAAAGCCTAACACTACCCCCCTGAAGATCTCCCTACCTTGTCTTCACCACACCGGGCCAAACTCCTCATCCGATCCGGGCGATGTCTTCCTCCAAGCGGCAAAGAAGAATTCTTCATCCCGGCGATGTCTTCCTCCAAGCGGCAAAGAAGAATTCTTCATCCCGGCGATGTCTTCCTCCAAGCGGCAGCAACGTCTTCTTCCTTCCGGCAGCATCTTCCATCAAGAGGCATCTTCAATCTTCTTTCTTCGCTCCGCCGCCGCGGAGCATCCATCCCGGCCGACGACTGAACGACGAATGAGGTATCTTTAAATGACGTCATCCAAGATGGCGTCCGCCGAATTCCGATTGGCTGATAGGATTCTATCAGCCAATCGGAATTAAGGTAGAAAAATCTGATTGGCTGATTGAATCAGCCAATCAGATTCAAGTTCAATCCGATTGGCTGAACCAATCAGCCAATCGTATTGAACTTGAATCTGATTGGCTGATTCAATCAGCCAATCAGATTTTTCTACCTTAATTCCGATTGGCTGATAGAATCCTATCAGCCAATCGGAATTCGTCGGACGCCATCTTGGATGACGTCATTTAAAGATACCTCATTCGTCGTTCAGTCGTCGGCCGGGATGGATGCTCTGCGGCGGCGGAGCGAAGAAAGAAGATTGAAGATGCCGCTTGATGGAAGATGCTGCCGGAAGGAAGAAGACGTTGCTGCCGCTTGGAGGAAGACATCGCCGGGATGAAGAATTCTTCTTTGCCGCTTGGAGGAAGACATCGCCGGGATGAAGAATTCTTCTTTGCCGCTTGGAGGAAGACATCGCCCGGATCGGATGAGGAGTTCGGCACTGTGTGGTGAAGACAAGGTAGGGAGATCTTCAGGGGGGTAGTGTTAGGCTTTTTTAAGGGGGGTTTGTGTGGGTTTAGAATAGGGGTATGTGGGTGGTGGGTTGTAATGTTGGGGGGGGTATTGTATATTTTTTGAAATGCAAAAGAGCTGAATTCTTTGGGGCATGCCCCACAAAAGGCCCTTTTAAGGGCTGGTAAGGTAAAGAGCTTTGAACTTCTTTTTAATTTAGAATAGGGCAGGGAATTTTTTTTATTTTGGGGGGCTTTATTATTTTATTAGGGGGCTTAGAATAGGTGTAATTAGCTTAAAAATCTTGTAAACTTTTTTTTATTTTTTGTAATTTAGTGTTTGTTTGTTTTTTGTAATTTAGTTTAGTTTATTTAATTGTATTTTTAGATAGATATTTGTAGTTTATTTAATTTATTGATAGTGTAGGTGTATTTGTAACTTAGGTTAGGATTTATTTTACAGGTAATTGGGCAATTATTTTAACTAGGTAGATATTAAATAGTTAATAACTATTTAATAGCTATTATACCTAGTTAAAATAATTAACAATTTACCTGTAAAATAAATATAAACCCTAACATAGCTACAATGTAATTATTAATTATATTGTAGCTATCTTAGGGTTTATTTTATAGGTAAGTATTTAGATTTAAATAGGAATATTTTAGTTTATAATATGAATTAGATTAATTTAATAAGAATTTAGTTAGGGGTGTTAGGGTTAGATAGAGTTAATATAGTTAATATAAATACTATAGTAACTATATTAACTCTATTAACCCTAATATAATTAGGGTTAATATAGTTAATATATAAAATGTAATAACTATATTAACTATAATATACTTAGGGCTAATATAGATAACATAGCTGGCGGCGGGGTAGGTAGATTAAATTAGGGGTTAATAATTTTAATATAGATGGCGGCGGTGTAAGGGGCTTACATTAGGGGTTAATACTATTAATATAGGTGGCGGCGGTATAGGGGAATTAGATTAGGGGTTAATAATTTTTATATAGGTGGCGGCGGTGTAAGGGGTCAGATTAGTGTACAGATAAGGTAGATGGCAGCGGTGTAAGGTGTTCACATTAGGGGATAGATAAGGTAGGTGGCGGCGGTTTTAGGGGCTCACAGTAGGGGGTTAGTTTATGTAGATGGTGGCGGGGGCCGGGAGCGGCGGTTTAGGGGTTAATAACTTTATTAGGGATTGCGGCGGGGGATCGCGGTTGACAGGTAGATAGACATTGCGCATGCGTTAGGTGTTAGGTTTTATTTAGCAGATCGCGGGTGACAGCTAGGTAGACATTGCGCATGCGTTAGGTGTTAGGTTTATTTTCTAGCTAGTTTAGGGAGTTACGGGGCTCCAATAGTCAGCGTAAGGCTTCTTACGGCTGCTTTTTGTGGCGAGGTGAAAATGGAGTAAGATTTCTCCATTTTCGCCACGTAAGTCCTTACGCTGCATATTGGATACCAAACTGCGCTGGTTTGGTATACCTGCCTATAGCCCAAAAAACTATGGGCAACGGCAGAAATATACGCGCGTAACTTCTAGGTTACGCCGTATATAGGATACCAAACCAGTGCAAATATTGGCGTCGCCGGCTTTTGCGGGCGACGATTTTTATCGGATCGACCCCTGTGTTGGTAACATTTGTCTTTGCATCTATACAACATTAAACATGGAGCAAATAGATTTTGAAAATATAAATAGTTAGCTATGTTTAATTTTTTTTATCTCTATATAGTGCGCCAAATGTGTAGCAATAATATTGTTTGATTTTTAAAGGGTATACATATTTAATAGTTTGTAATTTCAGCATCGAACATAAGATTTCAGTGTTTTCCGACTCTCATTGAGTTCTATGGCATCCGCAACCTCAAGGGTGGTGGATTAAAAACTAGGTACACTGCATCGGAAAAGACGCGAGCGTAACTGTTGAATTTTTTATAACTTCTTAAAAGCTTCAAATAGTGTTGAATAGGAAGGCGAATGAACACAATTCCGCTCGAATTCCACGGGTTTTCAACTCACATCGATTTGCGTCAGATTGAGATCGCGGGATTGTATGCTACGTCACAAATTTCAACATTTGCCGATCTTGGCGCTTTGTTAATTACGGCGGATCAATCTTGCGACGATTACGACGTGGAATTCCAGTGTATTTTCAGTTGACGCTTTGATAAATAGGCCTCTATGTGTGATTAGAATATTTTTATTTTCCCATTTCTTTAGAGACTGGACGTGCACACGATTTATCTGATGAGAGCAATTGTGAAGGAGGAGGAGTCTCTGGGAGAGAAACGATATCCGGAATCCCAGGAGCAGGGAATCTCCCAGGGAACATTGGATACAGATGCTCTCATCTGTGCTGCCCCTCCTGTCCCAGAAGACCCAGCTGCTCTGGACCCTGGTGCCCCTCCTGCCCCAGCAGCTCATGGCCATGCTGATCCTGGCCAAGAACTGCTTCCAATCAATGATGATGAAGCAGTTTGTGAAATGTTAAATCTGCCAGGCAGTACAGGGCTGATCACCATGAGTTGCATGGGGCATTTAGATTATCTGTCGAGCAACAGGGGCAGATATTAGAGAGGGGCATTCAAGTAGATAGGGAAAGATTAGATTTAGAGAGGGAAATACTGAGAATAGAAAGAGGAAGAATAGATTTAGAGAGGGAAAGAGTTGTATTTGAAAGGTAGAGGGATAGTGCAAGGTTAGATTTAGAGAGGGAAATAGATTTATATCAAAGACAGATGGATAGTGATAGGTTAAATTATGAAAGGAAGAGGTTAGCTGTAGACAGGGTCAGGATAGCTGTAGAGCAGGGTGAATTGGATCGTAGGGAGAGGGCAGACGAAGACAACTGGCATTTTAACTGAAACCTTTTCATGGACGGTCAGCATCTCTAAGCGTGCTACAGACTAGAAGGCTTATTTTTGTTTTTTTATATCAATTTATTTAAAAACTAATTTATATTAATTTTTTTCTTATGTATGGAATTTGTATTATATTTTTTATTCTTTTCAGAATATATAAATAAATTATATTCTGACCTAATAAATTTGTTTGTTTGTTATTATTTTAGTCACATAATACAAATGTTACAAATGCTTGTTGATCAAATTCAATGCATGGGTAAGATATACTTTTCTCTGCTTATTAAAGGGTCAATCTACACCGTTTTTTTTTTTTAAGTTAAAAAAAATTCATTATATAGTCACGAGTTTGGCATAAACAACTCACTTCTATTAAAAGGTACATGAATCTGGGGCGTGGCTAGACAGCGAACCTGGCCGGTCGCAATATTTGAGACTGTAAAAAGAACCAAAAAATTCTCCTCTTATCTCTTGGAATTTGCAACATTATACTCCCTCACAGCTACGTGTAGATACCATAACATCTGCTGAACGGAACCATATAATATTTTGGCTGTATTAATGACCTTTTTATTCAGTCTTGGACCAGTGAAACTACTAAACGGCAACCTACTAAGCACACACTCACCCTCCCCCAGGCAGTACGGTTAGGCTGCAAACAAGCTACACAGACCTAAACGGGACATGGAAATCGCATTACTCTCACTTTTACAAGACCTGAGTGACACTTTGGATGATCACTTTGCCCAGCTATCATGGCATATCGCTGACTGTTTTGGAGCACATGGTCACGATCACAGCATTAAAGATGGCGGCTCACCCTCACTTACACTTGATAGTGAACTGCCAGCTCTAAGAGACTCTCAAAAACTATCAGTGACCATAGCTCAGGATCTAAGACAGGAGGGTTCTGCTAAAGTTGAATACGAGGGCGACGTCCCTATCGCCTTATGTGAGCAGCAGAGAAATTCAGCGGCAGATGATATCCTGAGTTCAGGGGATCAAAGAAGTGAGACCAGAACTCCCTCAGCAGTTGAGACAGAGCCCTGCTTGAGTTTCGGACATGGAACTGAGTTATGCCATCCCTGGATACTAACATTCGTATTGGACTAGAAAAGCCTGAGACACCCATGCATGCCTTCCTCCTGCAGATTCGATTTCCATTACCACGTGTGGACACTTTTGCATGGATTGCAGAGACAGACACATCTAACAACCGGATAATATCTCTCTTGACATCTATATAAAACTTGGGGTGTCTACTATCTGGTGACACAATAATACTCACGTTCACACGGATGACCCATGTTTGGTTACGAGCTAACTGGACGTGCAATGTTCAAATGACTGCCTCTATAAGGATACACGATCCCGAACTACTAAAACTACCAGAAACTCAGTCTCATATACAGTTTATGTTGTACTTCTTTCTTAAGCCTACATATATATATATATATATATATATATATATATATATATATATATATATATATATATATATATATATATATAATAACCAGTAATGTTCTCAAAAAGGCTCTCAGACACCTGACTGCATAATAGGTTAAATTGTGTGCTTTATTGATTAACTCTTATGCCAAATCAAAAGTTGTTGCTCACACATTGGGTTCTATATAAGGAGACTCTTGTTCCTTAGATTGTAATACAAGCTGCACGCTTTCTTCTTAAGTTTATGTGATATGCTTGAGCAGCACATGTTGTAGATTGAGCATTGCCTATATTCATGCATCTTTCTGTCCTTGGTTGGTTCTGACCTGTGGTATATCCCCCTGTCTCTTTATTGATATATAGTTTAACCCCTCAAGCTATCACAGATTAGGAATTCTGTAATGCACCACAACCTCACATCCTTTGCTCTATCAAGCTTGTGCCAATACTACCATATAGCTCTAGATGTTTCCAAGGTTGCCTAAGAATTGGAATGGGGTAATCTGATGCTAAAAATGAACACTGACATCAATACACACTATAGCATTTACCAAGGTAACCAGAATCTTAGACTCTAGTCCTTAACATACTCCTTCTTATACTTTTATTTACTCTGCAAGTAGTATGCTACAAAGAAGGCCTGGATATTTGATATCTATGTATATACTTGAATTGTACTCATTTTGGTTTAAAATTATATACAATATTTAATCTGAATAGCTCATGCTTTGGTTACTTCTTAACTATGTTCATCCATAGGGTCCTACTCAGTTAAACCCCATGACGGCTATGCTGATAATTAATTAATATACACTATACCCCCCTCTGATGTTATTGCCAATCCTACAGGCTAATATATATTTCCTTGGCTTTGTCTTCCGCATTGGTGACCCTTTAACTAATACTTTTCAGATAGACCCTTGGTAAAGATGGAATTATCCTTTCATTAAGGTCTATTCCCATCCCAAAGAAGTAACACTTCATCTTGAAGTTTAAGTAGGCAACTGATACCTGGATCAATCACCTCACAAATGTAAGTCGGACCTGCTGTCAGCGGCTGGGATAGTGGGTTCTGACTGATTTTATATCAATATTCATCAGAGGCCCAGAGTAAGGAGCGTACCTAGCTCGAGGGATTTTGCATAGATGTTAACATCTTCTAATTATTATAACGCGAGGGTCATATCCTACTAATTTACTTACTATATAGGCATAGATACCTGTGAGTATTGACATATTAAGCACGATATAAACCTATTTTAGTGCTGACCATGGCAAGTATCCCACCAGCTTATTTCTATTAAGCCCCTTAGAACTATAACCAGAATCCAGACATACCTATGTGTCTATGTACTTTCCAAGGCATTTCTTATTAAGCCTCCACATTAAAATCAGTCACTCCCTCATCTCAGATTCCCTAGTCCCACTACTATTACTCTATATTAATCTTTAAGATCTTATGCTATTATCCTAACAATTATACTAGAGCGGCCTTTGTCCGCTGATTTCTTATATTTAATACAAACCTACCTTCTTAATACAATAAATATACTTTCAGGCCCAAAAGGAAGGTCTATGTATGGGAGAAAAAAAAAAGAGATTTCAGCTCAGCCAGTTCAGCACAACCGGGGATCAGCTCACTTGCCTGATTGTTAGAGTCACTGCTGGCTCTGTACAGGACATCCTGGTTTTGTCCTTTTTAACATATGGAATAAAGTTCTTCTTTTATACTCTGCTGCCTGGAACTCGACATTATTTGCTCTTTTTGAGTATAGTGCTTTCTATAGCACTTTCAGCATCATATCCTTTTCTACCTGAGCGCCTTCTCTACTTCTGCATTCTATATATATATATATATATATATATATATATATATATATATATATATATATATATATATATATATACAGGGAAAGCGCACTCTCACTTAAAAAAAATCTACCAGGGTGTAGCCACGAATTAGTACAGAACAGATGAAGCTTGCACTTGCTGGGTTTTTAGAAAAGGTGCTTTATTTAGCACAAAAAAATGAAAATGTGACGTTTCGGGGATCAATCACACCTTCATCAGACCAAACAAATAGTGAGCAAACAGTGTTTAAATAAGGTGTTAACCCCTCCCCCAGCTCAGAATAAGACAGCCCCATAAGGTCATGTGCAATTTGACCCATCATAAATATAAAGTGACATTTCAACTATATAAATAATATCTTAATAATATCTTAACTTGTGTACCACAACATATTAACAGTGAACAAAAATATAGTATAAAGGGCTGAACTAGTGCACATTTCAATAAAGTGAGAAACTTATAATAATACCCAATACCAAATAGAGGCATAGCGGTCAAATAAACTGCAATATGATTGCATCTAAAGACAGTAGGATATAGGAGGGACAATAATGCAAATAGAAATAAACACAAATGGTAAACCAAACATTAGAATCGCCATTACAGTCACCCAGACCGCCAAACACCGACTAGATGGGCGTGGCCAAAAACAGCATCAAGGGGAAAAAATGTCATGTGATGCCACCCAATCAAAGGAAGTGCTGGCAAGCTGGATCAATGTAAGGGCAAATCAATTAAGTGCCAAAGCAATCGGAAATAACTAAACAGTATCATTATAAGTCACAGACAATTCCTGCAAAATATGCGCAAAAGAAAAAGCAAACAGATAATAAAAGGAATTTGATACAACATGTCATAGCGCTTCTCAGTACATGTTAGTCGCAACCTCTAGCCAGCAATGTACAATGCAGCAAATACAGACAAAACATTGGCAGTTCTGATGATATATGTAGAAATAATGTGAAACAAATAATGTTATCAGTATAAAAAATCATATACATATGTAGTGAGTGACATAACAACACAGATATAATAGGGCACATTGCCCAATAAAGATGAGACACAAAAATGTGTGCAGTGTTGAATATCTATAACTACAAATTAGAAATACATCCTAACACATATAAATCCAATGAAAATAATAAAAAATAAAAACATATGTAAAAAAGACAAAAAGAGCATATGAAACAAATGAAAATAAAATAAATGATGGGGATGACAAATAGAGAGTCTCATAGGATGAAGAAATGAAGCTTCTTAGAAACGTCAGCAGTTAATCAACATGGCACAAGGAAATAATGGTTCACAAGTGTAAAGACCAGATGATTAGGATCATCATGCCTATCTATAGGACAGGTTCTAAAAAAGAAAATATTATTTTATTATTATTATTATTATTATTATTATCGGTTATTTGTAGAGCGCCAACAGATTCCGCAGCGCTAGTATGGAAATTAGAGCACCACAATCATTTAACAAAAGCACAACCAAGAAAAATGCATCTACATCACATAAATATAGGACTATGTAGAATAGAATTATTATGTTCAAAAACCCCAATAGATCTAAAGGAGAATAACATATGTTAGTTAATGATCAAACTATAAATAAGTTATAAATAAGTTAGGCCAGTGTGTTCACCACCTCACATTTCCATGTAAATGATTGTTTATGAACAAAGAAATGTTCACCCACAACACTATTAATGGTCTTGATCATCCAGTGGATCATCACAACACAGTGAAGGTATAAATATGCACAAGAAATTAGTAGTACATATGGAGATAGGCCTAAATGTATAGATGTACATAAACCCAATTGGTACTCATGAAACTGATAGATCCTAGAGATATAAAGCGAACGATACCATAACCATAACTATAGGAAGCATTGCCAATCCAATTGGCGGTTCAAGCCATGGGGATGTAGAGTTCTTAATTTAAAGATCCAATTGGATTTCACCTGTAATAGGCGGTTGTTTCTGTCACCTCCACGTTTAAGTGGTGGCACATGATCGATCAGAATAAATCTGAGATCACTAACACCATGTTTGATCTGGATGAAATGTTTGGCCACTGGTTGGTCGGATTCTTATCCTATGATTTGCCATCCTCGTCCGTACCGTATCGCTCGTTTTTACAACACAAAAACGGCCACTGCCACAGGTACAATTAAGCAGATACACCACATGTGTGGTAGTACATGTTAAGTAGAACTTGATGTTAAAACTTTGGTTAGTGTGAGGATGTCAGAAACGAGACCCCTGTATCATTGAGCTGCAGGTAGTACATCCTGAACATCTATAACAACCTTTCCTTTTGCTCTTAATCCAATTCTTACGGTAGCAGTGTTGAGGATCAGTCAGCATAAGTTGGTCTCTTAATGACCTATTCTTCTTGAAGGCAATCATAGGTGGACCAAATTTGTTAAAGGGAAGGGTTGGATCAGTATTGACAACCGCCCAGTGTTTTTTCAGATTCGCTGCGAAGTCCCTCTTGTCTGGGGAATATTCAGTAGTAAAAAGAATTATCTTGGTATCATCCATCATTTCTCTATTTACAAGTTTCAGTTTCTGTGCTACTAAAACATCCTTTTGCGTTAATTGTTCCATTTCTTGACAAAGTTTTCTCATCATTGGGTAAGGATACCCCCTCTGAGCAAAACAAAGGCCCATCTCTTCTAACTGAGCCGATTTTTTAGAGGGTCAGTATTGTTACGCACAGTTCTTATCATTTGAGCTCTTAGGATTGAATTCACCAGACTCCTAGGGTGAGCACTTGAAGCACACAGAATAGAATTCCGATCAGTCGGCTTAGTGTACAATGTAGTAGCTAGATGGTCCATTTCCTTATAGATCAATAGATCTAGGAATTCAATTGATGTGGTGTGATGTTTTAATTTGAATTTGACCGGATGCTCTAGGTCATTCAGTTCCTGAAACCAATTTTCCAGATCTTCAGCAGTGCCATTCCAAATGAAGAACAGGTCGTCTATGTACCGACAATACATGGATATTTGTGGTATCTCACCAACTTTCATAATATTGACCTCATAATCTTCCATGAAAATATTGGCGTAAGATGGGGCCATAGTCGACCCCATCACTGTGCCAGATGTTTGTAGATAATAGTTGGTTTCAAATTTGAAGAAATTCAACTCAAGACAACACCTTTCCAACTCCAGAAGGATGTCAACAGGGGGACCCATGTATGGTGTCTTCAAGAGTGCCCTCTGCACTGTCATAATACCCCTATCATGGGGAATAATCGTGTACAGACTGTTCACATCTGCTGTAACAAGAAGACAATCAGGATCCAGATGATATAGCCCACTCATTATTTCCTCGTTGAGAGGAGTCCCTTAGGAAGGAAGCCATTCTGGTGACACAAGGTTGTAGATAAAAATCTACATATTTAGCTAGAGGTGATAACAAAGAATTTCTAGCCAACACGATAGGGTGTCCTGGTGGTGCCTTAAGTGACTTGTGAATTTTTGGCAACGTGTATAGAATAGGGCACGCAGGGTTCTCAGTCGAATTGAAAAAGTTTGTTCATCAATCGCACCCAGTTGTAATGCATTCTTTAATAATACATCAATGCTTTTTTTGGAAGAGTAGAGTGGAATTCCTGTCCAGTTTTCTATAAACCAATGGATCAGCCAATTGTTCAAGAACTTCTTTCTTGTAGTCGTCATAGTTCATAATGACGACCGCACCGCCCTTATCTGCAGGGCGAATGACAATCATGGGATCATTTTCTAGAACAGAAATGGCTTTTCTCTCTTCATGGCTTAATTTGTGTCGAAATCTGGGTTTTGTAGATGCTAGTAAATCAGTAGATAGTAGCCTGGTATATGTCTTCAGACTAGCATTATTGTTGACCGGATCAAATTTACTTTTGGGTCTGAAAGGTGTCATTGTCCCTTCATACAAAGATCCTTTGAAGTGGTCTTTAAGGCGTAGAAGGCATAGATGTTTCTGAATATCCACATATGTTTTGAAATCATTGGAGGCCTGTGAGGGAACAAAGGATAGTCCTCGATTCAACAGGGTTTTTTCAATAGCAAAGAGGGGTCTATCACTTAAATTGACAACAATGTCAGAGTCTTCTGTCATCTCAGTGGAGGAGGTGGTCTGTGAGTCATGCCACCCACCCCTTCTGGGGTGTGGTCTTCAGCGCCTCTGCGGTGTCCGGCGTGAGTCTGGACCCCGTGAAAAACCTGCTGTTGAGTTGAAGGAACAGAACCCTGTCCCTGTGGTGTCATCTGATCCGAATCGGATCCAGAGCTGGTCTCAAAAGTTTGTAGATTACGCCTAGCGTGTTGGCGTTGGCGTCTAGGTCTATTGAAGAATGGTCTTCGCCTTTCTTCATACTCCTTAACATTTATCTGACCCAAAATGTAAAACCCCCTTGGATAAGTAAACCGTTTACCTCACAGACTAACGTATTCACTATGTGACTATTAATTTCTGGGATATAAATTCATCTGCTAATTCATATACCTTGTTTCTAGACACATTCTATATGTCGTAACTGTTAATAATGGTTTACATGTCCCTGCAACCTTGTTTTTACTGTTGTGTATGAACACATTGGATATGTTGTATCAACCACAAATCTCAATAAAAAAAAAGGTACATGAATCAATAATTTTAATTTCAGGAGTCAGAAATAGCATGTGATCGTAAAGTAATTTGAAATTTAATTAGATTATGTAAATGTGTTCATTCTCATGTTTCATTATTTTGAAATAATATCCCTTTTTCATACTCAGAGCATGCAATAGTAAGAAAATATATAATTTTCTAATATAAGAAATTTATATTTGTTCTCTAGCTATCTTTATTTGAAAAGTAAGGCATCTAAGCTAAGGAGAGCGATCATTTTTTTGTTCATAACCATGGACAGAGCTTGTTTAATGGTGGATGCATTTTCCCCAAATCAGCAAGAACAACCCAGTTTGAGAACAAAAAAATGACACGTCTTTAAATATTACAATCTTGCTTTTCAAATCCAGATAGCAAGAGAATTATGATGAATTGACGATATGAGAAAATTAGAAGGTTGCTTACAACTGCATTCATATATATTCTTTCTCTCCTTTGTAAACATCCTATGACCCTGCAACATGCTCAGCCCTGGGTGCTCACTGGCACTCACAGGAAGCTACGCTGTCCACACAGTGACAGGCAGTTAGAGGAACAGTCAAGTCCAAAAAAACCTTTCATGTTTCAAATAGTGCATGTAATCTAAAACAACTTTCCAATTTACTTTTATCACCAATTTTGCTTTGTTCTCTTGGTATTCTTAGTTGAAAGCTAAACCTAGGAAGGCTCATATGATAATTTCTAAGCCCTTGAAGGCCGCCTCTTCTCACATGTTTTTTATTTACTTATCACATCAGGGGAGAGCTAGTTCATGTAAACCATATAGATAACATTGTGATCACGCCCATGGATTGTGGCAGACACTGCAATAATTGGCTAAAATGAAAGTCAATAGATAATAAAGAAAATGTCATGGGATCAGGGGGCTGTCAGAAGATGATTAGATACAATTTAATCACAGAGGTAAAAAGTATATCAATATAACAGTGTTGGTAATGCAAAACTTGGGAATAGGTAATTAAAGGAATGAGCTATCTTTTAAAACAATAAATAATCTGGTGTTGACTGTTCCTTTATGCACAGACAGGCCTGGGTGCAAGGACAATAGTGAAAATTACAAAATACATTATTAAAAAACACACAGAGAAAGTACAAAACTCACTCACAATCTCTCAGCTTAAGATTAAAATAAAAAATTGAAGGGTTTGTTACCGCATTTTGACAAATGGGACAAGCACAGGTACCTTGTCAAGGTCCCTTCCAAAACCTGTATCCCCCAAAAGCAGCCACACAATGTAAGCTCTCAATCCAACAAATTGTGAACAAGTAAAGAGTGCACAAGTAAATAAACCTATTTGTTTAATCTATTTTAATGAGAGAGAGAGAGAGAGAGAGAGAGAGAGAAAGAGAGAGAGAAAGAGAGAGAGAGAGAGAGAGAGAGAGAGAGAGAGAGATGAAATAAATGGGCAGTTTGCAGAAGCATAGATAGAAGGTTAACACAGAGTTAAAAAGTGTATTTCTATCATTTTAAAATAAAAAGCAGAGTAAAGTGTACCTAAAAAATTTTTTATTTGAAGATATTTATTGAAAGATCTATTTTGAAAAACCTTTACAATGAACAATTGCAAGATAGACAAAATTAACCACTTTTAATCAATAGCAAGACAGTGATATACAATATTATTTTGTCAATATTTAAATGACAATAATTGCAAAAAACTTCCAAAATATGTTAGCTTTTGGAATAAAAACAATAGTGAAAAGTAATATTGAAGAAATAAAAATACGGTATGTTGCACTGTCAGTACTGACAACATTATTGTCCAAAAAACGCCTGAATATAGTCTTCTCGAGCTTTGACTCCCCTTGCATCATTTTCCTCCAATTGAGGTAAATGTTCACCATACTCGGGGACATCCAAGCTCTCCAGATCTATATCAGGGATTTTAATGGCAATGCTGTGCAACATACAGCATATAAGGAAAATAAAAGAGACTTTAGAGAGGGCAAACTGAAGAACCTCACCGGAGATGTCCAAGCAGCAGAAAAGGCTCTTTAATACGCCAAAGGTGCGCTTAACCACTGATCGTGTGGCGATGTGGGCCTTGTTGTAGTGTACCTCTTCCACTCTATTGGGGTTGTGGACAGGTGTGAACAGACACGGAAGACATGAATATCCAGAATCACCTGCTGCGTAAAAGAAATAGAGCATTGATATTAGCAATCAGAATGAATAAAATCTATAATATACATTTGTGTAAATATATAATAGATATTTATCTATAAGGATTCCCTCTGGCATTTGTCCTTCCTGGAACCGATGGTAGATGGCAGGGTTCCAGAAGATGAAGGAATCATGGTTGGAACCAGGGAGTCCAGAGTGTACACTCATTATCCTCAACCTGGCATCACAGATGACCTGGATATTCAGCGAGTGGTTATGCTTTCTGTGCCGGTATGGCTCCTCTCTACTCCTGGGAGGCTGCACCAATATATGTGTACAATCTATGGCCCCCAATACTCTTGGCAACACAGCTAGATTATAAAACTGGAGCTTGAAAGCATGTCACTCCTCAGGTGTATTGGGGAAGTGGACATGATGCACAAGGCATTGGTGCAAGGCATTAAGGACAACCCTCAGATGACGGGAGAAGGTTGCCTGTCTCATACCTATGCCTAGACCTGTCACAGCCTGATCCAGTTGCCAAAAAATAGAGGACCGATAGTAATTTTACCATCCCAGCCTGCCCTGTTGGGGGTACTTGCGGCCCTCTGTACATGTGTTTCTCCGGCGTATCATATCTAGTGCCTCACCACCCTCTGACCTCACTGCACGTCACTGATCCCAGGGATTGCCCTATTCCTTGATTTCAACATAGAGCCTCTCAATAGAAGCCCTATTGAGTCAAAATCAATGGATCCCCTCTCGATCACTGAGGGCATGAATACCAACCCTAGGCACGAAAACCCTCAGCACCCGCTGGAGTCTTCGTTGATGCTCCACAGCCATCAACACCCGTCTTTCCCTGCAACTCCATAAAAACAGGACAAAGTTTAGACTGTTAAGTTTGTCCATTGCCAAATAATAATGAAATGAAGTGTGTGGATTGAAACCCCTTTTAATAATACCAAGTTCTACAGCTGTAAATGATTGCAGTAATTGATTGAATAAGCTATGCGCCACACATTACATAAAAAATTAATGACCGAATTTCTGTATTATTGCGTCATTTGATGAGCACAAAGTGTATGCGTCATCGTTGTACGAGTAATATGTATTGAATTATACTATCCAGGTGAGTTCACCAGCTGTAATAAATGGAGGTGTACTGTTTGTGCAATTATTAACGGCTAGATTACGAGTTTTGCGGTAAGAGCGGCTCGGTACTAACTTGCAAGTTATTTCCACCGCTCACCTCCCTACAGCGCTGCTGTTACAGGTTTTCATAAACCCGGTGTTAGCAGGCAATATGTGAGCGTAGAGCAAATTTGAGCTCCATACCGCACTACAATACCAGCGCTGCTTTGAGCTGGTTTTACGTGCTTGTGCATGATTTCCCCATAGACATCATTGGGGTGAGCCGGCTAAAAAAAAGCCTAACACCTGCAATAAAGGAGCGTAAAGCTCTGTAACGCAGCCCCATTTATTCCTATGGGGAAATGAAAGTTATGTTTACACCTAACACCCTAACATAAACCCTGAGTCTAAACACCACTAATCTGCCGCCCCCGACATCGCCGACACCTACATTATACTTATTAACCCCTAATCTGCCGCCCCGCCACAGCCGCCACCTACATTACACTTATTAACCCCTAATCTGCCGGCCCCAATGTTGCCGCCACCTTTCTACACTTATTAAGCCCTAATCTGCTGCCCGCAACGTCGCCGTCACTATACTATAAAGTTATAAACCCCTAAACCTAACCCTAAGTCTAACCCTAACACCCACTAACTTTAATATAATTAAAATAAATCTAAATAAAAATTAACTTTAATATAATTAAAATAAATCTAAATAAAAATTACTATCATTAACTAAATAATACCTATTTAAAACTAAATACTTACCTGTAAAATAAACCCTAAGGTTGCTACAATCTAACTAATAGTTACATTGTATCTATCTTAGGTTTTATTTTTATTTCACAGGCAAGTTTGTATTTATTTTAACTAGGTAAAATAGTTACTAAATAGTTAATAACTATTTACTAACTACCTAGTTAAAATAAATACAAATTTACCTGTAAAATAAAACCTAACCTGACTTACACTAACACCTAACCTTACACTACAATTTAATAAATTACATTAATTAAACACAATTAACTAAATTACAAAAAAACAAACACTAAATTACACAAAATAAAAAATAAATTATCAAATATGTAAACTAATTACACCTAATCTAATAGCCCTATCAAAATAAAAAAGCCACCCAAAATAAAAAAAAACAATAGCCTAAACTAAACTGCCAATAGCCCTTAAAAGGACCTTTTGTGGGGCATTGACCAAAAGAAATCAGCTCTTTTATCTGTTAAAAAAAATACATTGGATCAGCCAATAGGATTGAAGCTCAATCCTATTGGCTGATTGCATCAGCCAATAGAATTTTTTACCCTTTAATTCCGATTGGCTGATAGAATTTTATCAGCCAATCAGAATTCAAGGGACGCCATTTTGGATGATGTCCCTTAAAGGAACCTTTATGCTGGAAGAGCCGTCGATTGAAGAGGATGCTCCTCGCCGGATGGATGAAAATAGAAGATGCCGTCTGGATGAAGAATTTTGCCCGGTTGGATGAAGACTTCGTCCTGCTTGAATGAAGACTTCTGCCGGCTTTGATGAGGACTTCTGCCACTTCGTTGAGGATGGATGTCGGGTCTTCAAAAAAAAAAGTGGATCTTCGGGGGTTAGTGTTAGGCTTTTTAAGGGTTTATTGGGTGGGTTTTATTTTTAGCTTAGGGTTTGGGCAGAAAAAGAGCTAAATGCCCTTTATAGGGCAATGCCCATACAAATGGCCTTTTCAGGGCAATGGGCAGCTTAGGTTTTTTTAGATAGGATTTTATTTGGGGGGTTGGTTGTGTGGGTGGTGGGTTTTACTGTTGGGGGGTTGTTTGTATTATTTTTTTACAGGTAAAAGAGCTGATTTCTTTGGGGCAATGCCCTGCAAAAGACCATTTTAAGGGCCATTGGTAGTTTATTGTAGGCTAGGGTTTTTTTTATTTTGGGGGGGCTTTTTTATTTTAATAGGGCTATAAGATTAGGTGTAATTAGTTTAAATATTTGATCATTTCTTTTTTATTTTGTGCAATTTAGTGGGGTTTTTTTGTAATTTAGTTAATTGTATTTAATTAATGTAATTTATTTAATTGTAGTGTAAGGTTAGGTGTTAGTGTAACTCAGGTTAGGTTTTATTTTACAGGTAAATTTGTATTTATTTTAACTAGGTAGCTAGTAAATAGTTAATACCTATTTACTAACTAGTCTACCTAGTTAAAATAAATACAAACTTAGCTGTAAAATAAAAATAAAACCTAAGATAGATACAATATAACTATTAGTTATATTGTAGCTAGCTTAGGGTTTATTTTATAGGTAAGTATTTAGTTTTAAATAGGAATTATTTAGGTATTAATTGTAATTTTTATTTAGATTTATTTTAATTATATTAAAGTTAAGGTTTAGGGGTTAATAACTTTAGTATAATGGCGGCATTGTTAGGGACAGCAGATTAGGGGTTATTAACAGTAATGTAGGTTGCGGCGATGTTAGGGACAGCAGAATAGGGGTTAATAATATTCAACTAGTGTTTACGATGAGGGAGTGCAGCGGTTTAGGGGTTAATAGGTTTATTATAGTGGTGGCAATGTCCGGAGCAGAAGATTAGGGGTTAATAATTTTATTTTAGTGTTTGCGATGCGGGAGGACCTCGGTTTAGGGGTTAATAGGTAGTTTATGGGTGTTAGTGTACTTTTTAGCACTTTAGTTATGAGTTTTATGTTACGACGTTGTAGTATAAAACCCATAATTACTGACTTTCAGTTTACGGTATGGATCTTGACGGTATTGGCTGTACCGCTCACTTTTTGGCCTCCCAGACAAACTCGTAATACTGGCGCAAAGGAAGTCCCATTGAAAAAGGACTTTTGAAGAGCTTTGGTAGTTACGTTGCGTTACGACCAAAAAGTGTGCGGTGCAGCTAAACCTGCAAGAATCGTAATACCAGCGGTAGTGAAAAAGAGCCATAACGCTGTTTTTTCACTCATACCACAAAACTCGTAATCTAGCCGTATATTACTTATGCACAACACATGAGGATTTAGCTATAGCTAAAATCATAACTCTGATTTTTTGCTTTTGGATGGCAGCGTTGTGGAGACTTAAAAGGTCAGTGATTATGGTGTTTTCAGACTACCATATTAAAGAACAATGTGGTGTATTAACATTGCCAAACATGGCAAAGAGGATGCAATGTAGAACATTATGAACTTCAATTAGTGTGCAACAGTTTTAAATCTTGCTATCCTTTGTGGGATGTAGAGTGCATTTTAAATGTATTTTGCATGTATTTGGTATGCAACAGTTTTGATTGTCTTGCTATCCTTTGTTGGTAAATATTAGAAAAGTGAATTGAGGAATAATGTGGTGTATTAACATTGCCAAACATAACTTATAAAGGGAATGCAATTTTGAACATATTGGAATGTAATTAGTGTGCAACAGTTTTCAGTCTCTTGCTATCCTTTATGGGATGTAGAATGCCATTTTAAAGTCCTTTGAATGTATTTTGCATGCAACAGTTTTCAGTCTCTTGCTATCCTTCGTTGGAAAATATTTGCTGTGTGAATTGAAGAATAATGTAGATTATTACCATTGCAGAACAAGACTTAGTAAGGGAATGCTATTTAAAAACTTTGTGTGGGTAACATTTGTCTTTGCGTCTAGAAAAGATCGCAAACCTTTCCAATTTTTCAAACACATTGATTTCTATGGCATCCGCAGTCTCGGAGGTGGCGGTTTAAACGATAGGTACACTGCGTCGGAATAGTCGCGAGCGTAAATGTAAATTTAAAAATTTAGAATTTTTGATAACGTAGTGAGAGGTTAAAATAGTGTCGATTAGGAGGGCGAATGATCAGAATTCCGCTCGAATACCACTGTTTTCAACTCGAATAACACAACCATTGATCTGCATCGGATTGAGATAGCGGGAGCGTATATATTACATCACAAATTTCAACATTTGACGATCTTGACACTATGATAACTACAGCGGATCAATCTCACAACAAATACGACGTGGGATTCAAGCATATTTTCAGTTGACACTTTGATAAATATGCCCCTATATCTGAGTGTTGAGATTACAGTGACATTTAGATTATCTATCCAAAAAACATTACTTTGAAAGTTTATTAACCAAATTCCAAACAGACTTTGAAATCATTTTTTTAACGGATATGTTATATGCATTGTTAAAAAAATGAACTGAAAGAACTTGGTACACATGCTGTTTGATTATTTCAAATAAACACAAATTTAACTAGTAAATAATGTTATCCTGGGCAATACAATCTTCTTTAAGATGGTCACTAAAATATTGTTTACATATATTTTACCCAGTTAATTTGCATGATTCCCAGATCACTTATTGCCCAAATATATTATCATTTTTTTCAGCTGTCAATATTGCAAAGAATTAGCTGTTTGTGGTAATATAAATATTCTGCTGAAAGCACAGACGTTCTATGCCCTCTTATTAAGTAAAGTGGACTCCCATGGGGACACAGCATGCTGTGTATTACAGTATAAAGCTGTATTATTACTCTAATAAGGGTGATTATGAGAGGCTTTAAATGCAGTAGAAAGCCAAAACAAAATTCTTCTATGGTAGAACAATGAACACTTTGTAAACTGATGGTCATATGTTTTACATTGGTAATAAACTTGAATACATACTCTACACTAGTTGGCCTTTTACAAAAGTGTGTGACTGGACCATGAGACATTGCACACAAACACATTTTGAAAAATATATTATATATAAATAAGCAGTCGTGAGAGGACATAGGACTCCAACGTGTTTTCTTGTAGTTTTAGGGCTTTTATGTTTATCTATAATCTTCATCTATATCTTCCTCCTTTTACTTATTTATCTGCATTGTTTCTTTTTTTTTTTGTATTTAATTTCAATCCCACCCCACCCTTATCCAGACTTCCATTTCTTTCTTCTATCACTACTGGCCTTTTTCCAATATCCACAACCCATTCTCCTATCACTCTCAAATTCCTTTCTATAAACTATTTCTTAATTGAAGCACAGAAATTATCTCAGAATTGATCTGTACAATAATAATGAAATCTGGAGTTAAAGAGATAGTCTATTTGAATTTTGTATTGTTTAAAAAGATAGATAATAATCCCTTTATTATCCATTCCCCAGTTATGCATATATATTAATACACTTTTTACCTCTGTTATAACCTTGTATCTAAGCCTCTGCAGACTACCCCCTTATCTCAGTTCTTTTGACAGATTTTCATTTTAGCCAATCACTGCTGACTCATAAATAACTCCACGGGAGTGAGCAATGTTATTTATATGGCACATAACATAAACATTCACATAAACTGTGAAAAACTGTCAAAATACACTGAAATAAGAGGCGGACTTCAATGGCTTAGAAATTAATTTATGAGCTTACCGAGGTTTAGCTTTAAACAAAGAATACCAAGAGATCAAAGCAAATTTGCTGATAAAAGTCAATTGGAAATTGTTTAAAACTGCATTCCCTATCTGAATCATGAAAGTTTAATTTTGACTTGACTGCGCCTTTAAGCTAAATTAGTTACTCTCAGTACCATCTTTTGAGAGGTCATATTTAAAAAAGTGAAGGTCCATTTTGATGAATTAGTGCCCGTTTTTTTTTTTTTTTTAAAACATATTTTATTTTATTGAGGTTTTTAACAAAAATCACATAACAAATATACGGCTAGATTTAGAGTTCTGCGTTAGCCATCAAAAGCAGCGTTAAGGGGTCCTAACGCTGCATTTGGCCGCCCGCTGGTATATAGAGTCAGCCAGGAAAAGGTCTATCGCTCACTTCCTTACCGCGACTCCAGGCTACCGCAGATCCCCTTACGTCAATTGCGTATCCTATCATTGCTATGAGATTTGCCTAACGCTGGTATTTGGAGTCTTGGAAGAACTGAGCGGTAGACCCTCTACCGACAAGACTCCTACCGCCAAAAAAAGTCAGTAGTTAAGAGCTTTATGGGCTAACGCCGGAATATAAAGCTCCTAACTACTGTGCTATAAAGTACACTAACACCAATAAACTACCTATAAACGCCTAAACCGAGGCCCCCCCACATCGCAAACACTATAATAAAAATTTTTAACCCCTAATCTGCCGACCGGACACCTCCGCCACCTACATTATACCTATGAACCCCTAATCTGCTGCCCCTAACATCGCCGACACCTATATTATATTTATTAACCCCTAATCTGCCCCCCCAACGTCGCTGCAACCTAACTACACTTATTAACCCCTAATCTGCCGACCGGACCTCGCTGCCACTATAATAATTGTATTAACCCCTAATCTGCCCTCCCTAACATTGCCGCCACCTACCTACAATTATTAACCCCTAATCTCCCGCCCGCAACATCACGGCTACTATAATAAATGTATTAACCTCTAAACCTAAGTCTAACCCTAACCCTAACACCCCCCTAACATAAATATAATTTAAATTAAACGAAATAATATTCCTATAATTAAATAAATGAATCCTATTTAAAACTAAATACTTACCTAGAAAATAAACCCTAATATAGCTACAATATAAATAATAATTACATTGTAGCTATTTTAGGATTTATATTTATTTTACAGGCAACTTTGCATTTATTTTAACTAGGTACAATAGCTATTAAATAGTTATTAACTATTTAATAGCTACCTAGTTAAAATAATTACAAAATTACCTGTAAAATAAATCCTAACCTAAGTTACAAATACACCTAACACTACACTATCATTAAATTAATTAAATAAATTAACTACAATTAGTTAAACTAAAATACAATTAAATAAACTAATCTATAATACAAAAAAAAACCCCACTAAATTACAAAAAATAAAAAAATATTACAAGAATTTTAATCTAATTACACCTAATCTAAGCCCCCTAATAAAATATATATATTTTTTATTATAGATTAGTTTATTTAATGGTATTTTAGTTTAGCTAATTGTAGGTAATTTATTTAATTAATTTATTGATAGTGTAGTGTTAGGTGTATTTGTAACTTAGGTTAGGATTTATTTTACATGTAATTTTGTAATTATTTTAACTAAGTAGCTATTAAATAGTTAATAACTATTTAATAGCTATTGTACCTAGTTAGAATAAATACAAAGTTGTCTGTAAAATAAATATAAATCCTAAAATAGCTACAATGTAATTATTATTTATATTGTATCTATATTAGGGTTTATTTTCTAGGTAAGTATTTAGTTTTAAATAGGATTAATTTATTTAATTATAGGAATATTATTTTGTTTTATTTAAATTATATTTATGTTAGGGGGGTGTTAGGGTTAGGGTTAGACATAGGTTTATGGGTTAATACATTTATTATAGTAGCGGCGGCGTTAGGGGTTAATAATTGTAGGTAGGTGCCGGCGATGTTAGGGATGGCAGATTAGGGGTTAATACAATTTATTCTAGTGTTTGTGAGGCGGGAGTGCGGCGGTTTAGGGGTTAATACATTTATTATAGTGGCGGCGAGGTCCGGTCGGCAGATTAGGGGTTAATACTTGTAGTTAGGTTGCGGCGACGTTGGGGGGTTTGGCAGATTAGGGGTTAATAAATATAATGTAGGTGTCGGCGAAGTTAGGGGCAGCAGATTAGGGGTTCATAGGGATAATGTAGGTGGCGGCGGTGTCCGGTCGGAAGATTAGGGGTTAATAATATAATGTAGGTGTCAGCGATAGAGGGGCCGGCAGATTAGGAGTTAATAATTGTAAAGTTAGGGGTGTTTAGACTCGGGGTTCATGTTAGGGTGTTAGGTGTAGACTTAGTGTAATACTCCTGACCAATATAAAATTGGTTTTGTTGCTCTTGTGTTTTAAGTCTCAGCAAAGTGGTTATATTTACTAAGATCAGAAACAGTAGCTAATTAGTAACAAATACAGTAATGAATGACACTGAAAAAGAAACAACGTGTGTTTAATATAACACAGGTTTCCTATGAGCAGTGTTAGATAGCAGTCTCAGGTTTCTGCTTAATGACTTGCTTAGAGGTAAATGTTCTGCAGGATATTCACTTCAATAACTTGTTACAGGTGTTTGACTGGTACCGTAGACAATCTTCACACACTCACACTGGAAATAAAATATTTACAAGTCCCACACATTCTTTCGCATCCTTTTGGAAGATTATATGAATATAATTAGTGGTTCAGTCACAGGTTAGTATGAATAGTGCTTAGGAATTCTTAGAGGTTTTATCGGCATATAATCTTACCACTTCAGTCTCTAAGTAAGCAATCACAGTACCTTTGTCTTGGAAAGAAAATACCCGATCTGCGAAAAGATCCGGAGAGTTGTTTGTCCGACAGCGTGTGGAGTAGAGAGAAGCCGGTGAGAGTGTGACTTACTTCCGGTTGCGGTAAGGATGATCCGATACACAGCTTCTTTCGCATCCTTTTGGAAGATTATATGAATATAATTAGTGGTTCAGTCACAGGTTAGTATGAATAGTGCTTAGGAATTCTTAGAGGTTTTATCGGCATATAATCTTACCACTTCAGTCTCTAAGTAAGCAATCACAGTACCTTTGTCTTGGAAAGAAAATACCCGATCTGCGAAAAGATCCGGAGAGTTGTTTGTCCGACAGCGTGTGGAGTAGAGAGAAGCCGGTGAGAGTGTTACTTACTTCCGGTTGCGGTAAGGATGATCCGATACACAGCTGATGCTGGAACACACACAGAGCTGAATATTGCGGCTGCAGAAAAGGCTGAATTGCTGATTGCGGTAAAGGTTTGTTTAGAATAAACCTCAAAGTGTAAACCTAATAAAGGTTACGATAAGCTGAATAATACATAGGTTAAATTAGCAGAGACCTGGTCTTAAGAACTATGAAAATAGAGCTAAACTCTTCACAGAGCAGGCTGAAAACAAAGTACATCAATTAACAGGCAGTTTGAATATGGCAATGTGAGGTTTAAATAGGGTTTGGTTGTTGGTAGGAGGGACCTGTCCTTAAAGGTATATTACATCTCCCCCCCGTTAAGGAATCACCCCCGGTGATTCAGGGTGAGGTTTAGATGGGTAACGAAGATGGAAGCTCCTAAGGAGTCTTGGAGCGTTAATCTCTGAGTGATGTTGCCAAGAATTCTCTTCTGGTCCATAACCCTTCCATTGAACCAGATACTCTAATCTCCTTCTCTTAATGTGAGAGTCTAAAATTCTTTCTACCTCAAACTCTTCTTGGTTGTTTAGGAGTATGGGAGGAGGAATTGTCAAATCTAATCTGTTTCGGTCTGAAGTATATGGTTTTAATAATGAGACATGAAATGTATTATGTATTTTGTAATGTTGTGGTAGCTTTAGTCTCACTGCATTAGGATTGATGATTTTGTCAATCGAAAAAGGTCCTATATACTGATTAGCTAATTTTTAAATTGGTATCTGTAACCTTAGATATTTAGTAGAAAGAAGTACCTGATCACCTAACTTATAGTCTGGTGAGGGTCTGTGTCTTTGGTCATAATAATGTTTTTGTCTGTCTTTAGCTTGAACGAGGTGTGCCTTTATTTGTTCTAAGCGATCTTGTAAGGTAGTGAGATAAGTTGTAGCACCTGGAGAATTGACTGGAGTTTTTGATAGAGTGATTGATGTGGGGTGATAACCATATGTGGCAAAAAATGGGGACATCTTTGTTGAAGAGGAAAGAGAGTTGTTGTATGAAAATTCTGCCAAAGGGAGGTATGTTACCCAATCATCTTGTAAATGTGTAATATAACACCTGAGGTACTGTTCTAATGTTTGGTTTAAACATTCGGTTAACCCATTGGTTTGTGGGTGGAATGCTGTGGAGAAACGTGTGTCTATCTTTAGTGACTTACAGAGTGATCTCCAGAAAGCGGAGGTGAATTGAGTACCCCTGTCAGTTATAATGGTTGATGGTAAACCATGTAGGCGAACGATAGCCCTAATGAATGTTTTTGCTGTTATAAAGGCACTAGGAAGAGCCTTTAAAGGTGTGAAGTGAGCTAATTTGGTTAATTGATCCACTACAACAAATATTGTATTATAATGTTGTGAATATGGTAAATCAACAATGAAGTCCATGGATATGGTACTCCATGGTCTATCAGGAATCGGTAGTGACGTCAGGTAACCTATAGGTTTCCTGTGCTCAACCTTGTTTCTAGCACAAACATCACAGCCATTGACATAGTCAGAAATAGTCTTTTCCATATGAGGCCACCAAAAGTTTCTTTTAGTTAACTCAATGGTCTTTTGGATTCCTGTATGTCCAGATAATAAATTGTCATGGGTGTTGTTCAATATGAGCTGTCGTTGAGACTCAGGAATGAATAATCTTCCATTATGGTAGAATAATCCTGTTGTTGTATCTTTAACACACTCTGGTGGTATGGAAGACTCATCTTTTAGAGCTGATAATATTTCAGTCTCTAAACCAGTGAGTGCTCCCAAAATTTTTTCTTCTGGTATAATTGGTGTTGAGATGTGATGTGGCAAACTGGAATCAAACTGTCTTGATAAAGCGTCAGCTTTCGCATTTGCACTTCTTGGTCGGTATGTTATTAAAAAATTGAACCGATCCAAAAAAGTGCCCATCTTACTTGACGGGAAGAGAGTGTCTTGTTGGTCCTCAAGTATTCAAGGTTCTTATGATCGGTATAAATCAGAAAGGGTTCTTTAGTTCCTTCTAAAAGGTGTTGCCAATGTTCTAGTGAACGTTTTATAGCTAGTAACTCTTTATCACCTATAGAATAATTACTCTCTGCTGGTAAGAAAGTCTTTGAATAGAAAGCAATGGGATGAATCAGTTTGGTGTCCCTGTTCTGTTGTGACAAGACTGCTCCAATTCCAGAATTGGAAGCATCTACTTCCAATATGAATGCTTGATTGTAGTCTGGTAAAGTTAAAACTGGTGCTGAAGTGAAAAGTTCTTTTAGCTTAGTAAAAGCTTCTTGGGACTCTTTTGTCCAACAGAATTTGTATCTGCTACTAGTTAGTTGAGTAAGTGGTTTTACAACTGAGGAAAACCCTTTAATAAATTTCCTGTAAAAATTTGCAAACCCCAGAAACCTCTGGAGTGAGCGTGTGGTAGTAGGTTTTGGCCACTCTATGATAGCCTGAATCTTTTGTTGATCCATCTCAATCTTGTTGGGTTTTAAAATATACCCCAAGAATTTTATTTCTGATGTATGAAAGATACATTTTTCTAACTTGGCATATAACTTATTTTGTCTAAGTCTAGTTAAAACCCAACGAACGTGTTTCTCATGTTCGGCCATATTTTTTGAATATATTAAGATATCATCCAAATAGATTATTACGCAAACATCTGTGAGATCATGGAATATCTCATTTATGAAATACTGGAAGGTTGCCGGAGCATTGCATAATACGAAAGGCATAACGTTATATTGAAACAATCAGTATCTGGTACGGAAAGCAGTCTTCCACTCATCACCCTTCTTGATACGGATTAGATTATAAGCTCCTTTTAAATCCAGTTTTGAAAATACAGTGGCCCCCGTAAGTCTTTCTAGTAACTCAGGGATTAAAGGGAGTGGATATCGGTTCTTTACTGTGATCTTATTTAGAGCTCTGTAGTCGATAATTGGACGTAAAGTTCCATCTTTGTTTTTTACAAAGAATATCCCAGCCGCTGCTGGAGAGGTTGAATGTGTAATGAAACCCTTTCTCAGATTATCATCCAAATAGGTACGTAAATCTTGGAGCTCATTTTGGTTCATTGGGTAAATTTTGCCATGAGGTATTTGTGATCCAGGAATTATGTCAATGGGGCAGTCAAATGCTCTATGTGGAGGTAAATTTTCAGCTTCTTTCAAATCGAATAAGTCTGCCAGATCCTGATAAACACATGAAATACCCTGCTCCATAGTAGCAATGGAACAGTGAGGATAACAAGTCTTAGTACAATAGGTTGATTTTAGGTTTACAGTGCTTTGTGTCCAATCTATTTCAGGATTATGAATAACTAACCATGTATAACCTAAGATGACAGAGTGCTGTGCTATAGGTATAATATCAAAAGTGACATATTCAGTGTGTGCCTTGGATGTGGTTATTAAAAGTGGTATGGTGTGATGAGTGATTGGTCCCTTCTGAATGAATGTACCATCAATTAACTTGACAAAAACTGGGTTTGCTTTGCACACAGTGGGTATTTTATTCTTTTTTACATAATCAGTGTCAATATAATTTCCAGTCGCCCCTGAATCTATTAGTCCTTCAGTCTCTAGGTTGTCTTGATCCCACTGTAAAGAAAGGGGAATAGTTAGATGTTGTGTCTTAGAGGTGTTATATATCTGTTTAATAGATTCTGTCTTACCCTTTCTTTGTTTTGATAGTAATGGACATTCACTAACAGAGTGCTCCTTATGTGCACAATATAGGCAGAGATTTGACAATCTTCGTCTTATCTTTTCTTCTGAGGTAAGTGGACCCCTTATAGTTCCTATTTCCATAGGTATAGGGTTTGATAAAGTCTTTTCTTGTGATGTAGGTGAGGGATAAGTGCGTCTAGAGATCGTCTCATAGACTGATCTTTCTGCTTTGCACTCTCTCAGACGTCTGTCTAGAGTAATACAGACTTTTATGAGAGCTGATAATGTTTCAGGCATTTCTATTCGTGAAAGCTCATCTTTTAAACTCTCAGATAATCCCAGCCTGAACTGATTTCTGAGGCTGACC